>NC_060158.1:25761641-25789247 GCF_021292245.1 Micropterus dolomieu | reverse complement strand
ATTGATAAATAAAAATGGTTATGTTTTCATTCTGTCACTACTGTTTTAATGAAATTGACTTAAAATTAATCAAATCACATCTGTTTTCATCACCTCCTCTTTTATCAATTAATATTTGTTATTTCCACCCCTCATAAAAATGTTTGGTCTCTCAAAGCAAACTATTTGGTACATTAGGAAGAGGCAAAAAGTCATTGACAAACTCAGAAGTAGCAAATGACCACAGAGACTACTACGTTGGATGACTGAACAATACATTTATTTGTAAAAAATAAATGTTGTTCTTATATTTTCCCTTGGCGATCAATAAATTATTTCTGATTCTAATTTCTGACTTCTCCACATCAATGTTCACTCTGGCCAAGAGATGTAGCTTCTCCCAAATTTTCTCTAGGTCACTGAAGGTACGTTGTCATGGAGAGAGAGGGGCGATAGACATTTGTTTGGGACACGCATTTCCAAGGCTGGTGATGATGCAGGACTTAACTGCCAACCAGCTTTGCAGGAATTGAGAGAAAGCCATCTGGTAAAACTTAATCTCGTTACAGAACCCTGTGTTGTAAAATGATGACAGATCTACCTTGTAGCTTGTGCATGCTGCAGGACGTCTCTGAACTCACAAAAACATCCGTCTGTCAGGAGAAAGGTAGAGGTGTTTCATCTGTCTACAACACCCGGACTACATTTTCCACAGCCTTTGGTGTTAGCACATCCTTCACCATGGATTTTTTTGGCAACCTTTGGCAGTCCTGCATCCTTTTCTGGGTGAGCAGCTGTGCATAGTCATTACTGTTCTGGCTCAGGTTGTGCTTCATGTTGTGGTTAACCTGAGTCATCTCTGGAGCACATACCTGAAAGGGATGAATCATTAAATCGATTTAACTCATTAATACAAACAAAGAGGAAAAATTGTTGTCCTTTTTTTTTTGGTTAAATGATTTATTTATCATAGGCTATTTTATCACACCCTTTTTGTTCCGGCTAGCTAGACAGTATCGTAAAAAAAGAATTCTCTTGCAGCATATTATAGTTTGTTGTCATAAAGGATGGGGTAGCCTAGCCTTTGGCAAATTAATGTCCACCAGTGCCCAATTGGTTAGTATCATCTTACAGCACGATATCTTCTCTTATGTAGGCTTTATACAGTGAATCTAATTTTAACCTTCAGTTTAACATCTTTCAGGAAGGATGTGGTAGCCTAGCCTGTGGAAGATTCATTTTCACCAAGTGGGTTATTGATTAGATGTCTCTCTGACACATACACTCATGCACACAGAGAGGGGAGTGTCTTTTGTTTACATCAGAGAACTGTCAACTTGTATCTGGAATAACGGCTAACTATCACATGATGACTCTAAACACTGTACCACTGTATAAAAACAGTACACACATTAGCCAACAACAACTTACCTATACAACTCTCGCGAAGTTTGGGGTATCATGAATTGAGCGATTCCACTCTGTGTCCTCTGGCTGACGTGGCTGAATGTTGCTTCAGGTCGGTCAGTCCACAATGGGAACAATTAGTCTCTCTGTAACCAGGGCAATGATGACGATGAGGGACAAAAACCTTGCCCTGTCATTCTAGGTGTCATTCTCTTCCACAAATTCTGATTTAAACCTCTCTGCTATGTCACATGAAACTCTTTTGGTTTAATTCATTCTCATGTCATTCCAAGCATGTGAAAACATCCTGGACTTGTGTTTTAGGTGACATTTTTTTAGATGTGTGTAGTTGAATGTGTCCCTTTTTAAAATGTCAGATAAAACAAAACAGTAAAGTCTTTATTAGCGTCAGCTTGCTAGCTAATTTTTGTTGTGTCAGCTAACTTAAAGGACTAATGCTCAGAGTATTCAGCCAAAGGTGTTTACAGTTAAACTAGCTAGCTACACAGTCCTCTCATTTGCTCCAGTGATGTTTACACACACACACACACACACACACACACACACACAAGTAAATCCTGGACCAATCACTGCTGAACACACTAATGTCATTATCAAATAAGCATTATCAAAATGCAGACAGGATAACAGGGAGTAGAATGATCATTAAATGTGTGCCAGGATTTAAAAAAATTGGTATAGAAGTTGAAAAATAAAATATGCAAAAAATAAATTTAGTTAAATACAAAAAGACGTTTTAATTTATTTTATCAACAGATTGAAGGTTACAGGAAAAAGAAAAAGCTTAATAACTCTTTTTACACTACATTTTAATCATTTCAGGGGGGGCAAAGTGTATTATTTACTTATGTATTCAGTTATACCGTTTGACTCTTACAGATCTACATAGAGAATTAACATTTTTAGCATTTATATTAGTCTTTATCCCTTATCTCTGTACCAGATGGAGTTACACCAGAGCGACTATATCAATCCCTTCTATGCTGATACAGAAGTCAGGCTCGACTCCCCTGTGTTTCCAGGGCTGAAGGCCATATACACACACACTCACACACACAACTCACACACACACGCATATAAATGCTGCTGGGTGAGATGGAGGACAAGCAGTGAGACACAGTGGCCATGTTGACTCAGCCCAGGAAAATAAACAGACTCACACACTCACAGTCATGCTCCTGTTGGCAGTGGGCTTTGATATTTTCAGCCACAGTTCCACTCCCTCTCCTTGAAGAAAAAAAGCTTCATTGACTGATGCTGTAGCTTAATCCTTTGTCTTTACCAAAGTACTACTCTACCAGAATACCAATGTTCAGTATGAGAACTGCTATCTTAGTAGAACTGGAAGAATCAGCTCATTTATGAATCCACTTTAACACAACTAATCCAGCCCTGCACATTAAAATTATTTCAAATGGAGGCCACTAGAAAATAAATTCCATGAGCCCGGAGACAGTTCTTATCTAACAGGTGTGGCATCAGGAATAGGAGCCGAGGTAGAGGAGAGGATAGCTGGAAGATTATTGGAGCCTAGACCTGTTGATCTACCCTGTGTAACAGAGTGGACAGTCAGAGGTGTCTCTGTCACCCTCTCCATCAGCAATCAGACCGAGGGCTCTCAACGCCACAGCAGCCCAATGCCCAGTTCACTCTGATGTGAGCATTCATGCAGTCTCCACTATTAATGGGTTTTGTGTGCGTTTGAGTGTCTCTATCCAGAAATCTAAGTGGAAGAAAATATCTTAAATTAATTTAATTTATTTATTTCTTAAGGGTCAGGGGGTTATAGTTATTATGCCTGATGCAGCATACAAACAAATCATCAAAGGATGCTTTTAAATGGGCTTTTGGTTCTTAAATCAAACTTATAATTACTGCTCAAACTATTAGTCAATAGACAAAAAGTTGGCAACCAGGAAACAGTTGTTATTTAGTTATTTATAATGAAATGTCAAACATTCTCTGGTTTCAGCTTCTTAAATGTAAAGATTTTTTATTGTGTTATGTACTGTATGAGACATTTCCTACTATATGTAAAATAAATAAAAAATAAAATAAAAATCTTTGCACTTTGCCTCTCAGTACAGTAGTTTCATTGTTACTGGCAGAGTCCATGTGTACCCACGCACAAGGGATCCCCAGAGAACAGTGCATGCCTATCCTGGGTGTGATGCCGAAGACAAAAAGCAGAGCATATGCCCGTTTTACAGAAGCAGACATTGTTGACTGTCTTTGTGAGTCAAAACTGTGAGTTTTTACTCTCAGCCCACAGTTTCTTTGTTGCCAAGTTGCTCTTGTTCTGTTGCATTTCCAGCAGAGTAGTCTGTTGGTTGCCCCTGTGATTGATCCCTGTGTCATTTTCAGCATTAACCAGGACAGCAAAGCAAACATGTGGCGCCAGAATGTGTCCTTCATGGTTGACAGGATTTGCTGTTTGAAACATCATTGTGGTTTTTGTAAGTTTGGCATAAAAATCTACTCATTTTGGTTTATTATACCATAGTTTTTGTGTTGCCTTTTCTCCCTGATTGAAAATTGGACCAAAGGAATATGGAAATATAGGAAAATATGAATCAACAAATATTAAAAAAAAATTTGTATTGTCCTCAAAATTAATTATTTTTAATTTATACAGGGTTATTTGTATTATTATGTATTGTTCAATGATGGGGCTTTGTGGGACTACAAGGTCCCCACAGACACTCAAGGTTTTTCCGCTACTTACAACCACATCTCACAGTCTTCCTTAGAAGATGGAGTTTGCTCATTTTCATGCAGATAGCTCAGAGACCTAAGTGTGGAACTTTGATAACAAAATAACAAGTAACACATAACTACAGGCCAAGATCATGAGATGTCTGGGGCTTGCATTATTAAAACACTCTTGGTGTTACCAGCTGTAACCACAGGCGTCACTAAATCAACCACAACTGAAATTTAAAGAATATGTGTTTGGGTTTGTGCGTCTTTCTTGTTAGGGTTATAAATGCATAGAATACATCATAGAAAGTTTTAAAAACTAAAAGGAGATAAATGATCACCACATGGAGGACCCACCCTCTCTTTTAGTTTTTTTTTATTACATCACGATTTCTGTGTGTAAGTTCGGGTGCCTTCTCTAAGTTCATACACTGCAGAGTTTACAGATGTTCCCCAGGAGATAATTTATTCTGACCGGGATGGTTAATGCACTCAGCTTCACTCTGCCTCCGCCTCTAGGGGGGGTCTCGCATCAGTGATGAGTCCTCACACTCACACAAATGCCAGGCGGATCGTTGCTCTCATCCATCTCCTTTTTACTTCCTTTTTGTCTCCCTCTCTCCCTTTTTTCTTTTTTTATCTTAGGTCCCTTGTTTGGCCTGTTATTCTCCTTCCGACTTCCTGAATAGAAATAATGGGCAGTGTTAAATATTTATGAATTTTTCCTTGGTTCAATATCCAAAGATTGCCACTTGCAGAAAAATGGGTACTTTCAGTTCTTCATCATTCCTCTCTGCCAGCACTCACTCTGCCTCTCTCATTCACATATATCATCTTATTATTGTGTACATTTTAGCCTGTCATGTCATGTTAGTGGGCTCAAGAACAGCCGCTGGCTTTGACTGCTTCGCCTCCACCTGGCTGTGTTCTCCTTCTCTCCTGTTGCTGGGGCATCTCAAATTAATTCCACCTGCTTGATCATTTTGCCGGCCCAGCTAGAGTAATTAATGCTTCAGGTGATACTGGATGAACACATACAGAGGGGTTTTGAGATTAGAAATTAATATGATGCGCGAGGACAAGCACAGCGAGCTGCTGTGAAAGATGTAAGCTGTTTCATTCCTGACACGCATACAGGTTATGGCTGATTGGCTGCTGGGGAAACGACAAGGTGCTTGTATCTAGTGGGGTTAGCTGAGGAGGAAAGGCAAACTGTGACCTCGGACTGACAAATATACTGCAGACATTCACTAATGGACAAAATCAACTTACTCTTAACAAAGGCCAAGTCTTTAAAAAACCTTAGTTCCCGTCATTTGAATGCTTGCAACGACACACCATGAAAGCTTAAATAAATGGATGGGTTTATCCATTAAGCAGGCAATTATTTAATTCAGAGACCAAATAAAGGCCAAAGATGTCTCTCGGGATTTTCTTAGTGATCTTACAATCCCATCAAAGCCAGTGGACAGGAGTGTTCAGCTGATGGTCCACAGATCTGTGTGAGCTAAAGGAGGCTCTGTATGAGCAGCCCTCTCTACATGGGGTGCAGCTGAGTCAAACTGAGACAAGAGGTTCGACTGCTCCCAAACCTCTTTGACATAAAACTTGCTCTTGTTGTCACTTCATGTAGAAATTACGAAGGAACATTCTCATGTTTTATTCAGGGAACCTTAGGTTACTTGTTTGGGATGCACGTATCTCACACACAAATGCAGCCAGGGATGCATGCAGGCACATAGACACCCTTCTCAAACTCACACTGCGTATAACCAGAAGGTGAAGGTTGTTAATGGGGCAATATCTGCTGATCCACTTAAAATTCAGAAAATTTATAATATGAAGGCTACACCATGTCTATCCTAAAAAGGTCTATTTTGAACCATTTTATTAATTCTTACAGGTTTCTGCACAAAGGCACAAACTTCCTTTGTAGACCTATTTTTAGGCTTGTAGAAAATCTGCCCTTTTCATGGTTTCAAACCTTTCTAATAAATTGAGTTCATTGTTTTGAGTGTATAAAGAGCTTACAGGGGGAAATAATAAAAGCCAAAAACCAAGCTAAAAATAATTTAACGTTTAGATTTTGTATCAAAATGCACCCAAAATGTGAATTAAACTTATGAGATCATCACTAAAACTCTCGCAGTCATTTCAAATGTCGGTCATGGGACATATAAGGTCTCATAAGCACGCAATGACACAGTTATGTCTGAACAAGTCTTAGTGATCGACACACTCAGTAAAACGACTGTGATTTAAAAACAACAGCAGCAGCGTTTACCTGACCACCCCGTACATGACGAGGACGTTGCCCAGGAGTCCCACCACGCAAATGACGGAGTAGAGAGCCGTGATGGATATGGCTATGATTATACCCCCGGTGCTCCTCACCGGACTCTGCTGCTCGGTGTAGTTCTGTACCCCGTCGCCCACCAAGCCCCTCTCCTCGTCCGGGAAGGTGACATTGAAGGGGATGACGGAGTAAAGGTCGGACATGGAGAGCTGAGCCCCCGGCACCGTGTACGGCTCCATGCTGCGGCCGCTGCGGCACTGTCCACTCTGCCCGTGGCACTGAAAACTTGCTCACACAATTATTTATAGGAACTTAAATTGTCTGGAAGGGGAGAGCGGGCCCGACTAAAGGACAAGAAGTGGAGAGAGAGTGAAAGAGTTTCCAAAAAATGTGTGGAAGCAGATAGCCTCTGCGTAAAATAAGTGAGGTTGCGTTCCTCTGTTTTCTATCCAGATAGAAGAGGAGAAGGTGGCCCCTTGGCAGCGGCCAGCTGTGTCTGTGCGCTCTAGCTGTGTGCATACCTTTTATATTCTCCACGATCCCCACCTCCCAGCCCGTGCGCTCTCAAGTGCCCGTGCGCTCGACGTCAAGGCTGCGCATTATGAGCGTCAAAAGGGAATGATAAGATGGGTAAGAACCTACAGTAAGAGAGTCCTTATTTGATCTTGCGGTTTTATCTTTAAAACTGAGCCATACGATAAAGAAATAATCTCACTTTTGGAAGAGTAATAAATCATATCCAATCAAATCATTTTAAGGCAGGTGATCTGAGGGATGTGTTTGCTCACAAGCTGTGAAAATAATTAACTCAGCTGCCAACAAACAAACAAGTCCAAAAGTCAATAAAGCTTCTATTGAAGTAATGTAGGGATGTGCACCAGAGAGGGGAAAATTTTCAAAAAGTTTCGACTAGTGTGTGATGACAGCCATGATAATAAAGTATTTTACAACTGAAAAAACATCTAAACACAGCTATTTTGAGCTTTCTACCATTATCTATATAGCTTATTATAGATTTCAAATTTTTCAGAGTACAACACCCACTTAAAATGTTGTTTTTGCTGACCTCCAGTGGTTTAACTTCTCAACTAGCTGCAGGTGGACTCCAGGACCTGGTGACATCCAGGTGCAACAGAGAACATTTCTGACCACAGCCAGTGGGAGAGGTTAAATGGGCTTGAAAGTCTTAACAAGAGAGGGTAGCAAAACACTGCTTTAGCTGGTGTTAAGTTACTATTAAAGAATTAATTTTCCACGTTGACCTAAACCTGCAATAACATATAGCCTAGTCTATTTTTGGCCACCTCAGGGCAGCAGAAACAAGTTCTAGGCTATACACCACAAGGTACAAGGTTCTTTATTAGTCATTATACAGCACAAGTCTGCATAACAAAATAATATTTGTCGTTTCTTTGTGCTACACACACATCATATCTGTGTTAAAATATGGTAACATATAAAATAAAATAGAATTATATATACAGTTAATTTTTATACCTAGGCTATAGGCCATACTCATACAGCATACACACTGAACATTCTACAGTGCATTTTTTGAATTTCCATCTGGGGTGAATGTAAACAGCAGCAACCAGATGATAATATGAAAGTTTCATCTTCCCAATAAACAGTCTGACACTTGGGAAACAGAGTCCATCTTGACTGTGTTTGTGCACCAAGCATCACTGATGTCTTGCGCTCACAGCTGGGAACATGGACCACCTGCTGAGTGCTTGATCCAGGATGTTGATGGGGCAGGTCTCTGTAACAATGTGGGCACAACAGTCTCTGAATTCCCATTTTGTCCAGACAGGATCATTAAAAGCAGAATTTAGTCCAAGCTGGGCCAGCATGGCTCCTCTCCTGGGTGTCACTCACCGTGGTGCCTGGTCCGCTTGTTTGGGCCGGGTGGATCGTAGTCTGCTGCTCTTGATTTTAACCCCGTCTTCATCTTCCAATGACTGTATTTAAATAAAGCCGTAAAAAAAATACTGACATAATCACCTTTTACACTAATATGGCAAACTTACTGGCAAATTGTTGCTTATTTCTCCAGCACATACAGAGCATGATTATTATTAATTTGGAGTCGTGTTGCTGGTGACCTGGAAAATGTAAGTTGAATATCTCTCTGTTTTTTGTCCCTACCAACTCCTGAGAAACATTTCTGGCTCTTTAGCTGCTAAATGCTGCACTCTGTCAGCTAGTCATTAACTGTGTCTGTCAGCCGTTTGGTGCTGAGCAGTTAGTGAACAGAGGGTTTCCAGAGCTTTTCTTTTCTTGTTCTGCAAACAGCATGCTGTAGTCCAAAGCTATACGCTATGAGAGTGGTGAGAGTGAGCCAAAAAGGTAAAGTTGTGGGCTGGACAGCAAAACAATCCAGATTCAGGTGACAAGCACATCCCCGCAACCTCCACCTTCGCTGGCTCCCAATCAAGTCCTGCATTAATTACAAAATCCTCCTTCTCACCTATCCCTCCATGCTCTTGTCCCACAGTACCTCTCTAACACCCCACCCTCGAACCATGGGTCCTCAGGAGCTGGCCTGCTCCCCAGTCTCCACATCAGACTCCATACTTTCGGATGATCGATTGGAACGCTCTTCCTCAAACACCATCTGTTCACCACAGCCTGGAAACTCCCTTAGCGCTGCTTGCTCAGTATTTTAACTGAAATGTGTTGTTGTTGTCTCATGTACAGTCAATTTTGTAAAGCTTCCTTGGGTTTCATGAAAGGCGTTAGTATTATTATTAGCCTGCACATTTTCACCAAAGAGACATTGCTAGTAGCTATGGCGTAATGACTCCAGGGCTGGTTGGTCAACTACTGCACCAACTACTGGAACATGTTAGCGAGCCAGGAACAAACTAGAGCTTGTCAGTCACAATAGCCCGCAGAGGTACTCCCCTCTGGCATTTTGTTGTCAGAACTGTACATCATTTAATTCAGTTGACTTGAGTTAACTGTCACCAAACTCATTAGCTTGCTAACGGCCTTATTTGCCTTTGCAAGTAAACCCACAGGTTTCTGTAATTCCCTGAAATTCTCTGAAAAAAGTTGCCGTTTTAATCCTGTTGTATACGAGTGAAGCAATAGGAATGGCAAATTCAACATGTTTCCCTTGGGATCATCCATCTATCCCTCCATCCATCCACCGTCAACCGCTTATCCTGTGTCCTCGGGATCATTTAACACACAAATCAATCAACTGTTTTAGATTATTAAAAAAGTTTAAATAAAATGGAAAATAAAATACAAAGTGACGTCTCTTTTTGCTGGATATCCACATTGAACTTATTTCTACACATTTCATTCTCTTCAGTGCCACCTCCAATTGAAAAGAAGCTTTGTGGGCCAGTCTGTGAATTAGCTACTGTATATCATGACACCCAGAGTGCCTTAACACATCACAGCTCCTCTGCACCGTCTCTCTGTAGGATTGATCAAGGTGAGACAGAAGTTCACGCAAACAGCAATTGCAGCGTCATCTCCTGGGTGGACAAAACCTGATCGATACTTTCCACTTGCTCATCAACGCTTATCTGATAGCTCTGATGTGTCTCCTAGGAAATAAAATGCTTAGCAGTCTCAGATATACTACCTGTGCTGGATTTCAGATGGGCCAGTAGCCGCTTCAGATCCATCACCCACCATAACCCATCCATCTGCCCCCTCTCCACATCCATTTTGATCACCCTCCCATTCAGACCCTCCCTTGACCACAGCAAATCAGCTGGCCACCTTCACCTTTCCAGAGCAGAATACGTGTGTTTGAGTGCAATGTGCATCAGTTACTTCAGTGTAATTGAACTAGCTGTTTCTCCAGCAAGCCTCTTTGGCATTTAATTAGTGTTGAGTTTTGCTCTCTGTTGTACACTTTTCATTTGCTTTATGCTCAGTGCAGGTCCCAGAGTGCAGCCATTCCCTGAGATTTCATCTTAATTACTAATTACCTCTAAGAGAAAATGTTTTACAAACACTGATTAATTATGTTGTTGTGCATTTCACCTTCTCCACACACCTGTATTTCTTCTGTGTTATGTTACAAATAAAGGAGGGGACACTAAGAGACAGGAAGTATCAGATTTCATCCCTACTCTGAAAAGTGACTTACTGATAAGTGGACTGTGACTGAATGGCCATTACCTGAAATCCCCAGGCTAGAAGGTAAAAACTGGCTTGTAAAATATAAAAATTGTAGGAGAAACAATTTTCACTCCATGTGTAACTGACCTCTTGTTGGAACCCTTAAAGCAGCAGTTGGTATGAAGTGAACATACAATGCAAAACCTTCCATGTGTCTCTCTGCTGCTCATATCTCTCCGCTAAGCCCCATCCATCAAGAGAGGTTGGTTGCCCTGCAAAAACTCAGCCTTCGTGGGGCTCGCTCTTCCCGGTGAGAGTCTCACCAAGACCCTGGCCCTCTCGCTGTGACTTGTCTTCTCAAAGACGCCCCTCTGACACTTGCAGCCCAGGGCAGAGAGCCGCAGGCTTCAGAGGCAGCTGCGACATTGTCTAAAAGCAGGTTGAGAGGCTAGTACAAAACTACCCCCAAGTTATTTCCCGCTGTTTGTTATCATGTCACTCATCGGTACGAGCATCATGGTGTTGAACATAATGAGCCCGAAGCTCCCTGTGGAGCTGGGACTTGCTCACAGACCTGTTTTGTAAGCTTTGGATGTCTCCACATGCTGAAGCAGTGTGCATGAGGCTCTAGCTATATCAATACTCAACATGTTAAGAGTATTATGGCGGTGTAAATTGCAGCCTTACCAAAACCAAAAAACACAAGATCAAAAGTGTAAAGAATAGATTACTCTGTTTTTATCTGCTCTAATGTAAGCTGCTGCATTTGCAACCAAGCGAGTCCGACAAACTAGCACGTGTCTCAAATCAGTGTTCTTCCGTAATTGCGCTTGCTATTTTGAGGGCAAAAGAGTCTTTACACTTGCAAAAGGCAGTGCACTATGAGTACCCAGATAATGTATTCCATCCATCCATCCATCGTCAACCGCTTATCCTGCGTACAGGGTCACGGGGGTTGGAGCCAATCCCAGCTGGCGAAAGGCGGGGTACACCCTGGACAGGTCGCCAGGCTATCGCAGGGCCACACATAGACAGACAACCAGTCACACTCACACCTAAGGACAATTTAGCGTCCAATCAAACTTGTGAAAATGAAACAAAGTTATTATGGTGGCCGATGATGATGCCCACAGGTTGAATTTCTGTATTATAGAAAATGAAGAACAGGTCAAATGTAGCAAGTGACTTCTCTTGTAAGTCCACAACACTACCCTATTCAAATACACACACTACTCAAGTATGTGCATATACAGTTCACAGTACACAAAGTATCCAAAATGAGACACAGCTTAGTTTTTTGTAGTAACCAAGGCTTAGACTATTGTAAGCAAAACAATAATATTGTTTCTTCGTCTGTCAATCTTTCAATTCTTCCATAACTGAAATGGGCAGGCATAAGCAAATGGTCAATTGCACCAGTACCTGCTCAGAGGCTGAAATTAGAAGACTGTGGTTTCCTTGGCTAATTTCCTTGGAATTTCTGCATCAATATGAAGAAATGTAGAATGAATAAATAAATGAAAAAATTAAAAATTAATACATGCGTCCATGTTAAATCCAGTGTACCACAGTTTCTTTGTTGGCCCTGGAATCACCCTGTTTCAAAGAGCCGTGTTGCCTCTTTGTAACAGGCATGTACACTGAAATAAAAACAAAACATTTCAACTTACAACCATGGCAGCTCATGTCCCTTAAGGCATTCAGTTCTTCTTCACCCCCAGATCCTTGTCTTGTTTAGCTAAGGCAAAAATCGGATAGCAACTGAAGTATAGCCATAGCTGATGAATTTGTCAGGGGAGTGAGAGGATTTTCTCTTCTTACTAACCTGAGGCACATTCTCAGAGTCATGCAACTTCTAAACCAGGTTGGAAATAAATAAATAAAGTGTAATTGATTCAAGTTTGAAGCTGCACAAGGTAAAATTTTGTGTTAGAATGTACCATAAAACAAAAAGCGGCTGCAAAAAAAACTGATCCCTGTTAGTCAGCAATGAAATGCTGGTGGCTGGTGATAGTATAACACATAAAGGAAGCACCAAAATGCAAAAAGCCTCTTTATTAACAGCAGCCAGGGAGTCCTCTATGGTTTGGTTACAGCAGTGAAAATTGTTTTAGGTATCTGGCTGTGGGACAAGGATGGCAAATTCAGTTAGATGGTCTGTTTGTCTGACTGTCAGAACACAGCTCAAAAACTACTGACCGGAATGCCCTGAAATTTGTTCTGAATTTTGATGATCCTAAATTGATTATGCTCAATTTTGAAATGCCTAATTAAATTTACAAATTGAAAGTGATCTATGGTTTTTACTCGTAAAATCTTCATGTCCTCCACCTGCCTTATTTTCCCAAACAACAAGGAAGTGCTCCACAACACTGTCTTTTAACTTTCTGTCTTCGCCTGAAGTGGGAACGTGTTACACTGTGCTGGCTGACTTCTGATAGTTGCAACAACCTTGTGCCAGCACTTTTTTAAACAGTCTTCCCCAAGGGAGTCTCACAACCTTATGACATTTCTTTCAGAAATGATCAAGCATGGCTGCTTATTAGACCGTTTACAGTGACAGAAAAAGAAAAGTGTGGAAGTTTTAAGCTAGTTAATACCAAAGATGTCACATATTAATGTGGGATGGGATGGGAGATTTAGAGGCTATGCAATTAAGTGTTCTCTGGAGCCTCTGAATGGAACTTTAACCCTGTAAATATTTTGTGTGTATGTGTTCGACAGGAAGGAGTGTTTAAGTGTGTTTGTGAATGTATTTCCTCTGTGTGGATTTGTGTGGCTTTTATTTCCTTGTCTCTGTATAATGCACACAGAGTTGATACAAACCATGAACTTTGATCCTGCTACTCCTATTGGACCAGGGCCAGTGTTGAAACAGGTGATGTGGTGCTTTTTGTCATCTCCAGTGCTGTTCAACTGAAAATGGGGAGCTTTCTGGAAGCCTCTTCATCAGCGGCGGAGCAGATGGTGGGTTGAAGAGGGAAATGTCGAGACACATTAGCTCGTGCCTTGTTTCCCTTCACACTCTTGGAAAAAGGATGTTAGAGGAGCTGGATCTGTTATGGGGCTGAGTTTCTGCCAATAGCATATGGTCACTGCTGCTGGTCTCCCATTTTACGCCAGGACTTTTCAGTTGAGCAATTGTGCTTTGAGGCAAAAGCAATTATGCAGTTTAAATAATATTGCTACTCAGCAGTCGATTCATCTGTGTTTTTCTGCAAATTTGCAGACTGAGTGCAAAATGTTTTCCTGTGTTAAACTGCATGAAGCTGTCAGGCTGAGGAAACTCATTCTTTCTAGTGAGAAAAGCTGCTATCTCACCTCTGCTGCAGCATTGGACATGTTCAACGTCTCCGAGCTTCAATAAGTCAAAATCAATTTTTATTATTGTTGCTAGGCCTCTATCTGGGTTTAGAGAATATTTACAGCAACTCATGTCTTCTTTCACCACCATGGTTCTTTCAATTTGTCGCTCTCTGTTATTTCTGTGTCAAGCATTACATTTCTTACTTAAAGTAGGTGGCTAATCAGAGAACTGATGGCCATTAGAATAACACTGAGGCTGTTATGAGTGGCAGAGGAAATCATAACCATGTCTTTGCAAGGTCTTTGCAAGCAGCATATACTGTGTCAGTGGGCTGCAGCTGACAGAATGGCTACCATGTCAAGGTCAAAGCATTGCTCTGGTTTTGCCCTCTTGGCTAGATTGGCACAGTTTTATAGATGATTGCAGTGCCAAGCTCATAAAATTGTATGGCCTTAAAATTTATGCTGGAAAACCAAAGAACATTAAACTAGGCCTGCCGATATTTCTCTGATTGCGCTCAACAGGGGCCATATGTTTTAAAAACGCTCACAGTAGTAGTGAAGTGGTCTAACCTGTTGGGGACAGCCACCCCTTTCCAGGAAAAAACGCCTAAAATAACATACCCAAAATGAATGAGGAATAACTCCTCAACCATTTGGCCTACATGCATTTTTCTGGTTTCCTTTGAAACATCAGAAGCCAATGAATATAAATCCGTAAATCATTCATATGCTGGTATCATTTGATACCCATTGGATGTGTCTGTAGCTCCACACACTCACTCCAAATGATGTGAGCTATACAGCTGATCGCCGGGGGAGATTAGCTTTGGTTTGAGAGGTTGGACATGAGGATACATTGTGATTTGAGATAACCAGATGCTTATAACTGCAGCCATTTACAGTGATTTCAGAGCGATTTATGTTGTGATATAGGCTTATTTAGATGCTTGGTGTTTGATGGGTGTTTGGTGTGGATAAAAATGGTTGGTTTGAGCTTCTAGCTGAGCCTCCTAGCTTCACAGAGGTGTGTAGCAGAGATAGGGTGATGCAATACTAGTATCAGACAATAATTTTTTAATTTAATTTTTTTTTTAATTTTGCGCAAAAACTGCATGCTGCACCCGGTACCGGGGACGTTGGTGTTCAACATCTAACTTTGCTTGTCATTTAGAAAAAGGAAAAAGGCGCTCCTTATAACTTCAGATCTTGGTTCAAAGTGATATAGGTGGTTGTTGTCTGTACGGTCAATATACACAGGTGGGGTTAATTATAGGTGGTTGCTGTCACCTGTTCCTTTAGCCCCACTTGTGTATATTGATTGTGAAATCACCAGAAAACATGATAAAGGGGCGTCTTGCCCAAAACATCTGTGTGGCATCTGTCCTTGACTCTCTTTTTTATTATTAACTATAACCATGTTCCTGCACCCAGTCTATAAGGTCTAATCATGAGGTGAGCATGTTGTGTCTTGTCTGTGGTGACCAGACACTTGATTTAGATTTTGGGTTTTAATAATTTACACTTTTAAATGATATGATCTTAAAATAAGAATTCTACAATTCTGTGTTCTTATTTTTTAGGGTAAACCAGTCACAGGTTTAGGTTAAGTTGAGCGGTACGGATCTGTTGGGGTGTTGGATTGTCCTTGTTCCTAGTTGAAGCTGTTTAATGTATTGTTGCTTGTATAGTTGTTTTTTTTTTAAAAAACGCATATACTCTGCCCCCTGAGCCGTCCTTGTGTCTTGCCTCTCTGCAACCTTTCAAATATCTTTTTGAGTTTTAGTGACCATGAAGGCCATACAATTAAATCTTTATTTCACCTGATAATGAGCTAAAAATGCCAATTAGACATATTGCCAACATGCACCTCTTAGCAACAAAGTTGAATTTCAAGACAGAAAGTAGCATTTGGGTGGAATAAACCTTTAAAAGTAAAAGGACTTGCACTTTTGCAGTCGTCAATTTGTTAGGGGTCACAATCGTGAAAAACCAGGGTCCTAGGACTGCGGTCCTGAAACTGCAACCTCCTTTACTGCAAGAACATAGTATTGTATTTTACAGGTTAAAAGAAAAATCATGCAATTTGACTCAATGTAATTCTGACTTTTACAACAGGTGAAACAGAACACAAAATGAATCAATCTAGATTATTATTTATATATAATACAGGCCCCGTCCATCAGCTATACCTGACTACAAATAAACCTACAGATATTGTTTATGACACAGAGATAGGAGCTTTGCATTACACCCCCAGTGAATAGAAAGTGTACTCGTGTGTATCAATAATGAAATCGTGATGAGATGGAGCAGGATGTGAACAGAAGTGAGGAGAAGTTGGAGAGAAAAACAACAACATTGTTGTTTTTGAGTCTGTCTCCTCTCATGCAGCCACTCCACCGCTGAAGCTTGCAGTTTAGTCTATGAAAGAGATACGGTGGAGGCAGTTTGGAGGGACAAAATGGTTTATAAATCTTAGACTCTCAAGTAGATATTGTGCTCTTTTTATATTTTCTATCAGCCTGTTGACTGCAACACAGTTAGGTGTGACTGATGGTGTGGCTGGTGTAGAAAGATGCTATAATAGATCCAGACATGCTGTGTATTCACAACTCCAGTACTGCTGCACAGAAACACCTGATCTCCTATTTATCTCCCTATATAATTTTGCCTGGCAATCCAATCAACAATTTTTGGCTTAGCACACTTCTCACCATGAAAACCTTAAAAGAGAATTTTAAAAGACGGAGAAAAGTGATGTTGCTCTCTTCATCAGTGTTTCAAAGGGAAAGTGTTTTTTGCTCAAAATACTCTTTAGAACTCTGCTACATGGTTGACTGGAGAGAGGGCCTCATGTGCCAGCATTTTCTGAGTCAAGAGCAAAGTTGTATTTCATTCTGTTTTATTGCAGCGTGTCGGCTTACAGGTCGAATAAAATAGTCAGTCAGCGGCAACACTGAAATATTTGTTCTTCTAAAAGTGATGTAGTTGTATGTAACAGTGCTTCCAGGCGTTTGCTGTTCTGAATACAAGAGGAGAGCAAAATATCACATTTAAAGCTTTGATTTTGTGTGACATTATATTACTTAGTTGGTGGAAGAGATGGAGGACAAAGCCCAGACAGAGAAGGCATGAGATGGGAATTTATTTGGCTAAATAAGCATCTATGCTATGCAGGTTGCTCTCTAATCATTAACATAGCCAATTAGGCAGGGTAGCTGTATTGGTTGGGTTGCTCTGTGAGATAAAACATTATCTAACTTAATGGATTTTTAAGAAAAGCCAAGTGCCAAAAAGCAATTATGGCCTTTAAATATGTTTGGTTTTGCATTTGCCTTCTTTTAGAGAAATAATAGAGAGAGAGGATTCAAGGCACAGAAAGAAGAAGGGACAGCAAAAGAGAGAGGGAGAGACAGACTGGCTGAACACTTAAGTGTGACTGGGAGAAAGTAAAAGAAGTCCACTCTGATCACACCAATGGACTGGAGGAAATATGATTGCAACACAGATGCTCCTGGAGAAATGTGCGCTGTTGAATTCTCCCATTA
Source organism: Micropterus dolomieu (assembly GCF_021292245.1). NCBI lineage: Eukaryota > Metazoa > Chordata > Actinopteri > Centrarchiformes > Centrarchidae > Micropterus > Micropterus dolomieu. The sequence goes on along the minus strand of NC_060158.1, from coordinate 25,771,901 downwards.
GATTATTTTTTATTTTAAAAGCACCACCTTTCAGTCTCTGGAAGCCAGCTGTTCCTCACGCTAGTAAATAAAAAGACTAAAGGTGAGTTTATTCTTGATGTGGTCCTTCCTTTAGATACCTGTGGAGTAGGTTTGGATTAAAAGTTTAGTGTCAGATTTCACCCACCCCACACACACACCACCGCAAAAATAAGCTAATCTATTGTAGGTGATCAGGATGCAACATGCCACAATTTATATTCCCTGCAGCAACTGTGATGTGTGATGATGATGAATGATGGTGCGACATGCATGTAGATATAGAACTGGAGTTAAATCCAGATAACTTCTAATTTGCCTTGTCTCATTACTGAATAGGACTGTGCAATCATCGTGTTTACTTTCTTTAATTACATTCTGCTTGCCTGCCTTCCTAAACCTGCCTGTGAGCCATTTATTAATAAAACACTAAAATGATCCTGCTACAACTGTCTGGGTTCTTTCTCGTTGTCAATCTCGCTAACTGAATTTAAAACTACCATGCTACAGCCACTAGTGTCACTGTGAGGCACATATACAGCGAGCTAAATGCTAATATCAGCGTAGCAGCATACTTATAATGACAATGCTCTCATTCTGATGTTTAGCAAGTATAAAGTTTGCCATGTTCCTCAGGTGCAGGCTAACCTCTGCTCATTAGCACTGTTCACAAAGTACAGCTAAGAGTCATGGTAATGTCATTAGTTTTGCAGGTATTCAGTCATAAACCAAAGTATCGGACAATTGGAATGAAGTTTTTAACCTGATGATGGCACCATATGGGAAAAAAAACAAGCATCACCAAAGTTGTTACAATTCATCATGACAGGAACATGAGTGTCTGTACCAAATTTCATGGGAATCCAACCAACAGTCGTTGGAACCACTAATGTGAACCTCATGGTGGTGCTTCAGAATAAGTTAAGAGTTCATCAAAGTCAGTAAAATTCATCTTCTGGGAGTGGTAATCCTTGTGGTAATCCATCTAGTAGTTGTTGAGAGATTTCACTGGATAATGAAGACTTTCACTTGCTGTTGCTGCCAGCAAGCCAGGGGACCTTTAATGTCTGTGCAAAATGTCATTGCAATCCCTCCAATAGTTATTTACACATTTCAATCTGGACCAAAGTGGTAGACTAACCAACCTTCATCACTACTCGTGTTGCTAGCGACTAAAATGTAAAACATTGTTTTTTTTGAATTTACAGAACAAGAAAATCTTCCCGCAAATTGTCGTTTAGTTTTGTGCTATAAGCACTTACTATTTATTATTTGATTCATTTCTCTTCTTTCTCAAGTTCGGTTTCATCCTTAGCAAATGGAAATGTCTGCATCAATTTCTTAGTGGAACTATTATGTGTTTAAATGTGAGTAAACAGAGGGTCGCCCAAACCTTGGCATTGTGTCCGGCCCTCAGGTCACTGACTTGGCATGCCTGCATGCAGTCTGTCTCATCCCCCACCTATGGGACAGCAGAAGACAAGGAGACTTTCTTGGAACGGACTTCAAGCGCTGCAGGTGGCAGGGATAACCCAGGGCAAATCTAGTGTGGCTAGCTGGCATCTGTCTCAAAGCATGATTTGCCTCTTGGCTGCCTGATCCAGAACCCCTCTGAATGGAGCAAAGGATAAAGAAGGGCTTATAGCCAAAGGCAGATTCAACCGAACATATTAATTCACCAAAGCAGATGAATCACAAACTGCTTCACCACTTTCAAGAACAGCAATAAAGTTCTTACTTTTGCTGATGAATCACTCAGTGATGAAATTATAAAAACTTATGAGGCATAATGTGAGATAATATATTAGTAGTTTATGTGGTAGTGCCTGCAATACAAGAAAAACTTTGTGTAAAGAGAACAACTTCTTTCATTACATTGTCTTGTCAGGCTTGATTTTATAATTAAACTGTCTGAACTGTGGCTCTCCTGATTCCCACCCGGACTCTTAACACCAATCAAAGGCATAATTAAAGTTTATCACACTCAAATACAACAATTTTCCATTATTGTCTCACTTAATGGAACTTTTGTGATCCACAAAGGTCTCAAATTACATCTCATCCAACAGTCCCAACCTTCTGCTGTTTTAAGAATACTCCTCATTCATTAACTCCCAAGTCTCTCTTTTATAAAGCCTCTAGACCAGCAGTCGGCAATAGGCGGCCCGTGGGCCAAATCTGGCAATAATATCTGGTCCATGGCCAGATTACTTTGATAGCAGCAAAAAAAAAACAAAAAAACATTAAAAACATTACAGCATTACAGGAAAGTTAATCTCACAATAACCACTTCCTCTGTGACTGTGCCTACAAAATAAAAGCGCGAGAACGTCTTTGCAGAAGTACTTTATGTCGTGTTTAATTGAAAGCTTTTATTTTGAAAAGTTATTAAGGAAATTCAAAAGAGTCTCTGGCTTGCTTGACACACCTCTGCCTGGAGATACTAGGGAAATTAGCGTCCATAGGCTGAAGTGGACCAATCGCCAGGACGCACATTCTCCTGCACATGCTGAATTGTGAATATGTAAAATGATAATCAATTTGTTGAAAAGGGAGAAAAATAATACTAACATCATGTGGGGATTGAACACACTACCCTGCAAACAGGAGTCCTGGGCACTACAGACAGAGCTCAACGGTCACATGGTAAAGGATGGATTATAAAGCATAAATTGACGATGTTCTGGCCCGCCATCTACTGACTTGAAAAAAATTTGGCCGATGCCAGTCTTATTTGTTTTTATTTGTTTAGTTTAAGGGGGTCCCGACATCTGATTAACCTCACATGTCTGAAATTTTGGTCGGCTAAGTTTTTTTAGTTCAAGCAGTTTTATGTTTAGTGTGAGCACCCACATTGTCACCAGTTGAATGTTCCACGTGTAAGCATAGAATTTGTATGTTTTTGGTTGTGCAGGTAGGTTGATTTAAATGTGTAGTGTGAGATAGCACGTGCAGGATTAACAAAAACATGCAGGTGTTAGATCCAACAAAAAGCTCAGGGTAGCAGTTTGTGTGGAATAGGATTATTGTTGCCCATTGTGGTCGTTGGGCGAAAAACACCCACTACAACTTTGAGTCTCACCAACCATCGAGTTATTGTTTTGAGCCCCAGGGCTTAAGGGGGCAGAAATGAGCCTATTATGGTTTGGCACACCACAATGAGGCAAAGACTCTGCACAAGAAACTTAATTAGCCGGGCGACACAAAGATTTATGCTTCATCAGAAGTGCTTTCAAAATGGGTTTTTTCATTTTTACAAGAGCAATGGCATAACTGTGACCTGAAGTATTTATTCACACTTCTAGGTTAATGCTTAATAAAAAGGCCCTGAATAAATATATTTATCTACCTATTTGTAGTAGCAACAACTGTCTCCAGAACACTCAAAATCAACAAATTAAACAATGCATTTAACAGCAGGCTTCCTAAATTGAAGACTTCTGCAAGAAACTGTGATGTAGTAACGTAGTTTTTTTTTTTTTTTACAGATTAAGTGTACAATTATAATTTACTTAAGTGTCAATCATATGCATCAGTATTGATGAAAAAAAAGATCAGGAATACTCACAGATATCAAAGGAAAACGAAAGAAAAAGGAAAGAAGCTCTGAAAAGCGCAGACAAGAAGGAACGGGTCGCTTCAGTGTTGCACGAACGCTCTCATCACACAAGTGCAACGCTGATTTGTCCCTTGCGTTCCAGACATGGGGTTACACATTAGAAGACAAACAGAATCTAATAGGCAACCCACAGAGGCAAGTAATCACAATCATGTCAATAGATCATAGCTGTCTCCCTTCTGAAACAGGGAAAACACGGCTAAATGGGCTGCTGTGAAAGTGACTGCTTCCGTTACAATCCATGGAGTTTTTAGACTGACAAAGCCTAAAGAGAAGCAACATGAAGCACCCAATTTTGGATGAACCATGTAATAAAATCCAAATATTGCTAGAAACCTGACTGTATGATTGAGCATGAGTATGATTTGAATTCTTTGTGGTTTAAATGAGGCTGACAAATACTACGTTACAGGGCCAGTTGTCTATATGCCTTCAGGTTTAGTTTAATGTAACATTTCTTTCACAGTTCCAAGACGCATAAACTGTACATGTATACACATTATGTGTAAGGAAACTTTTCTTGCCATATTTTGATGTACACAGACCACTGACTCTCTGGTACACCGTCTAGATCATTCTCAATGCTGATGCCTTTACTTTTTCAAGATATCTCAGCACGACAGTGATTTATTTTTTTTTAATTAGGTATGACCAATTTTGTTCCCTTCACTTTTATAATTAGATTTTCTCACTAAAATCTTTCGAACATAGTCTTCCTACTTCCAGCTGCAAAGCTCCACTTGAGAGAGGATAAAAATGTTGATAAATTAATCTGAGTCACCTTCAATTCTTTGCCATGTGCTCAAAGCAATAAACTTGAAAAGAGCAGCAGCTGAGTTACTGCTGGACACTGCAGGCTACATATATTCTGCTGTTTTGTTATGCAGCCTGAGAGGAGGACTGCAGGCACCACACTGTATACTGTATATATACACTGTATTACTTCATGTCATTACTCCATTGAACCTGGCATTTGCGTCAGGTGGAAAATGGAAAGGAGTGTTGCGGCATTCAGGCATAACGCTTCTTGATTTACTGTAGCTCTGATAGTACCTCATATGTATGCATCAGTACCAGCTACTATGCTCTATCATTTACCAAAATAAAAAAAAAACATTAATGCCGGATTTGCCAGAAGTTTGACTTAAATTGGTCTTCTATAATTTATCTTCAATTTATTACTATTGTCTATCAATTTCATTTAGTTTTTATAAGTTTTTATCTTACCTTTTCTCTGTCTGTCAGTATTCTGCTGCAACAAATGGATTTCCACAAAGGCTTATCTTATCTAAAGTTACAAGGAGGGAAAATGACTTCCTCCTTTTCCTCTTGAAATAAGTGATGTATAGTAATTTGTGAGAGAGACAATTCAAAAATACGTGATGGTATTACTAGTTGGAATTTTGTTGTCTCTTATGATATGATAACAGAAGATGTGGTGATGGTGCAGTGGACAAGACACATCCCTTTTGTGTGAGAGACCTGGGTTCAAGTCACCATGGTAGCACATTCCAAATGTGTCTTTGAGCAAGACACTTTTAACACCTTGTTGCTCCAGAGGCGTGCAACCTCTGACATATATAGCAATTGTAAGTCGCCTTGGATAAAAGCATCAGGTAAATGAAGAAATGGAAATGAAAACATCTGAGATATAGAAGAAAGCTGGATCAACTCAAATCTTACATGTCTGGTTGATTATTTTCCACTGACTTGGACTATAACTTTAATCTCCTCTTCCTTTTATAAGATCAGTTAAAAAGGCTGAAGGATATCCTCCTGCTATTTAAAAAGCAACCTGTAGAATGAACGCATGAGAGTCGATATCGCAGTGGTAGTTACAGCCCACTACATGTTAACCAATAACTGTGAGCAGATAAATGGGCTTTTAATGCAGGTAATCTGATGAGGAGCATGCCTGGTCCTCCAAGTATTAAGCCTTCAATGCACGAGTGATACAACTGTCCAACAACAAGCTGAGTCATCAACAGGGTCAACCCATGTGGTTGTACTTTTCCCAAGTCTTTTCATAAGCCAAAAGCTCTGTTTAGTAGAAAAGTCCTCGACCTTTGTAAACAACAACAATATACCAAAATTTCAGTTCAGCCAGGACATTAGATTAAGGTTTTAGCCATTCACTCCAGCAATATTTCATTTTGGTGATATGACTCATATGATGCTCTGAAACAAATCTAAACAACCTTGTCCCAACAACACTTAACATTCACATTTATCTAAAAGCTAGTGGAGGAGTTGGCTGGAGACGTGGAGAGAATTACATTACTGAGTGGGTGTAGCAGCTGGGATTTAGAGCTCAGCCGTGGTATGGGTTGACAAAATGAATTAAAGGTTATTATGAAACAAGTGTAAGAAATAGGTCGTATATATGAATGATTGGATGGACTATGGAATGAAAATTTTACAGGTTTTAGTCATTATTCCTTTCAGTTATAACATTTTACTCACTAATTTCATTGCTTTGTTCAGTGAGTTTAACAGTGCAAGGAAGGCACAAGCAGGAAAAGCCAGACAGTCAGACAACTTGCCAACAAACCCCCAGTTTTAATTTACTTATTTGGGTTAAAAACTACTAAAACTAAAACAACTGTTAAAATATCAAATCTGTCTAATATACATTTTTAGCTGAGTGAAGGGCAGGGCTCCATGGATGGCAATGCCTTTCTGTTGGTCGCAATCTGTTGATTGTTCGCTCGATCCACCGCTTTGGTCCAGAATAAAATATCTCAATAGCTATTGGATGGTGACATTTTGCACAGACATTCATGGTCCCTTAGAGGATGAATCCTTGTAACTTTGCTTGTCTTCTGACTTTTCTTCATGGAGGTTCACATTTGTGGTTTTGAGTGAAAAGCCTCATCAACTATTGGATGGATTGCCACAAACTTTGTTACAGACATTCATGTCAGGATTCGTGTAATTAATTTGGTGTTCATGCACCATCGTCAACATCAACATTTTTCTTTGTCCAATTCTTTATTTTCTGACCAAATATCTGCATAACTAATGACATTCTCTTCAGCCTCAGCTGTGATTTCTGGTTTGTGCTAAATACCAACCATTAGCATGCCAACAGGCTAAACCAAGGTGGCCATGGTAAACCCAATCTGGTAAAATATGGTAACTTAGGCTTTCCACCAACTCTAACACCAATGTGGTCATTGTGAACATCTTAGTGGACATTCAGATCAAAATCAAGTCAATGCAGCCTTAGCATGGTGATGTTAGCATTTACCCCCATCTTTGAAGCAACACATTAAAGACACAGACACGAGAAGAGTTTGTATTATTTCTCTAGTATGTGGATTCTTGAAAACAGGTCATTAACAATTCAAGCATTCTCCTTTGATGAATGATAACAACTCCGGCTGCTTTTGCTTTGACTCTTGACTCTCACACCTCTTTCTGTTAGAAAATTATGTCATGGCTTCAATAAAACTTGTCTTCTGTTCTATTCATGATGAGAGTTCTAGTCCTAACTCTCATCAAATTGAGATGACTTACTAAATTTGATTGCCTTTGAATATTAAATGCATGGATATAAAGACTGCAAAGACTGCTCTCTGTGAATACTATACAGCAGGGGTCGGCAAATAAGTGTGGCATTTGTCAAATTTCTTTCAAGGCTTTACATGGCGGGTCAGAACATACTCAAATTATTTCAAATCCATAAATGCCTATATGTACATTTAGCTCAGTTGGTAGGAGTGGGACTCCTGTTTGGGGGGCTGTTTGATTGATTCCAACATGCAGCAGATATTTTTGTTCTCCATTGTTAAACAAATTGATTACTTTGCTGCACATGCTTTATGTACATGCTGACATAAAGCATGTGCAAAAAATGTTTTGCACATGCATGTTTCGCTTTTATTTTGGAGGCACAATCACTTAAGAGGAAGAGATTGTGTGAGTAACTGTAGCTGTCATGACTGAGATCTATTTCAGCACCAGCTGCTATCAATTTATTTATTTTTAATTTTTCTGCTATCAAAGCAATCTGGCCACGGGCCAGATATTATTGCTGACAGGCCGGTTCTGGCCCGCGGGCCGCCTATTGCCGACTGCTGCTCTACAGTCATACGTCATTTCACAGTTTTCCCTGAGGGCAAAACTTCATATTTAATTCCTAGTACTTGCTCTGGGTTTGATTGGCTTGGACCCGCTCACTTCCTCCCTCTTGGGTTTTACTTTTTTGTGAGGTGCATGCTGACTGCTCATTTTGCCACTTGCTGTTTCAGAGATTCTTACAGCATCATGCACTTCACTATCTGTGAAACCATCTCCCATCTAATGATAGCACACCTCTGTCTTTCATTCTACAGCCCTTTGGGTCAGCGCAAAGTCAGATTTCAGACGATAGTGTCTCATACACACTCCTCTAATGAGACACCCCTGTGGCTACACCCAACGCATATGCGATGAGTTTTGCTACAATCCTCTCTGGGTATCAACTACAGAAACTGCTACACAAATTGGTCATTTACAGTGGGGAGAACATGTATTTGATACACTGCTGATTTAGCAGGTTTTCCTACTTACAAAGCATGGAGAGGTCTGTAATTTTTATCATAGGTACACTTCAACTGTGAGAGACGGAATCTAAAACAAAAATCCAGAAAATCACATTGTATAATTTTTAAATAATTAATTTACATTTTATTGCGTGACATAAGTATTTGATCACCTACCAACCAGTAAGAATTCCGGCTCTCACAGTTGAAGCCTTCACTTTTCCTGTAGTTGGAAAGACACAGAACAGACTTTAATTAACAGACACGCTGTGACCTACACTGTACATTAAAGCCAGACTGAAACGTAGCACTCGTGTTTTCCTCTGCTCCGCTGCATTCACCGTCACCTACTGCCGCCTGTCACATAGCTTTGAAGAATGAGCAAAGGATGCTAGCTAAGCAATACTGTGCTGCACAGTGTGCGGGTATAAATCATTAACGTAAGTTGAGCATTGATTTTATTGATCATGTGAAAGTTTAGTAGCGGCAGTCATTGATTCAACAGCTTGCCTGTCTGTGCCAAACAGTGAGAACACATCTCTCTTGTGTGGACACCTAAAACAGTCCGGAGCTGCACTTCCGCATTTCGGAGTTTCCGCCTTTTTCTTAAGTCAACATTATAATTGGTTTTAAATGTACATAACTTCTGCTTTTACCTGTAAAGTGTCTTTGAGTGTCCTGAAAAGCGCTATAGAAAAACAATGTATTATTATTAAATTTTCAATTAACCTCTTGATAATCGATTATTGATATTTTTTAATTGATTCAGAATCCACATCCCGATGCATCTAAAAATGAATTATTTTCCTAATATGTAAGTGTAGTAACATGTATCTATATATTACTACACTAATGCTATAATTAATTCAGCAAACAAAGCATATTTAAACAATAGTTATGCGCTACTACTTTTATTCAAAGTCATCAGGCCTTCACAGTACAAATACTGGCTATCTGTAATTTCTTCACAAAACTTGTAAATAAATCAGTGTAAATAAATGTGAATGGCTCCATTCACATAATATAAAATATATTGCACTTGTAACTGTAACATCTATAGCAAGCAATGATGAATCAAGATCTTTTGAACTGCACACCACCACCAAATAGTTTTTCACCTTAACATTTATTGTATGTTGGTTGCATCTCACACTAATCTTCTGCTCAACATCTTCTCATCTAACTCTCTGTAAGAAAGCCAATTGAGTTGAAAATATTTCAAACTGAGTGAAAACAATTTGCTTGTCCTGCTTTATAACTCTTCTTTATAAATGTATAAGAAAAAAAACTACAGAAACTGAAAGAAAGAGTTCCTGGTAAGTTTTGAGATGAGAATAATGAATTACTTCGCACCACTATGTCTGTGTTGCACGTATTTAATAATGTGGAGGGTTTTATTTAACATTTATGGCGATGACCTTTTCTGTTTTTCTAGAAATTTGAGAAATCCCATTGAAATGTAACATCTTTATTATTGAAGTATGGTATTGTTGTCTTTTTGGACCTACTGTTGGGTCATATGTTGTGTTTATTATGCTATTTCTGTTGTGGTGGCAGCCCGGCTGACGGTGACTGTCCTGGTTTTTTCTACTTTTTATCAGTTCTTCTGCTTTTTTCCTTGGTTTCCTGTTCTCTGCCCGCCTCTCTGTGTTTTCTCCCCTGTGTGCTCTCTCTCTCTCTCTCTCCCTCTGCTCCTGAGCCCAGCCAACTACCTGCACCTGCAACCCATCATCCACCTCGTCAGCCTGCCACACCTGCCAGTAATCAACCTCATCCCAGCCTGTATTTCAACCCCGGTTCTCCACACCATCCTTGCTTGATCGTTGTTGCTCCATACCCGGTGCCATCCCCACGTTCAGGCTTTCATGTTTCTTGTTTTTTCACGTTTACCCTGTACCTTGTCGCTGTCTTCCCTAACCTTGTCCCTCTGTCTGTTTTCCTCCCAGGTACACTCACCCTCGTCCTCCGTTCGGCTGGGCTCATCCACTGGCCCACTCCTCTTTGGACTTCCCTCACGGCGTCCTCCCTGTTCCCCCGCCTCTCCACGCTTCCTCGGCCCCTGTGTTCCCCGGCTCTCTGGCCCCCTGTCTCCTTGGT
>NC_060158.1:25756036-25761541 GCF_021292245.1 Micropterus dolomieu | reverse complement strand
TTTCTCCCCCGTGTGCTCTCTCTCCCTCTGCTCCTGAGCCCAGCCAACTACCTGCACCTGCAACCCATCATCCACCTCGTCAGCCTGCCACACCTGCCAGTAATCAACCTCATCCCAGCCTGTATTTCAACCCCGGTTCTCCACACCATCCTTGCTTGATCGTTGTTGCTCCATACCCGGTGCCATCCCCACGTTCAGGCTTTCATGTTTCTTGTTTTTTCACGTTTACCCTGTACCTTGTCGCTGTCTTCCCTAACCTTGTCCCTCTGTCTGTTTTCCTCCCAGGTACACTCACCCTCGTCCTCCGTTCGGCTGGGCTCATCCACTGGCCCACTCCTCTTTGGACTTCCCTCACGGCGTCCTCCCTGTTCCCCCGCCTCTCCACGCTTCCTCGGCCCCTGTGTTCCCCGGCTCTCTGGCCCCCTGTCTCCTTGGTTCCCCGTGCCTGTACTTCCCCGACGTCCTCCTCTCCCTCCAGTCCCTCTCACCCTTTTTCCTCCAATAAACCTCCTTCCCTCTGAGTGCTGCATTTGGGTCCTCTCTGTCCACACACCACACCCTGTAACAATTTCCTCTTTTTGTCTATTGATGTACAAGGTACCAGCAAGATTTGAGAGCATGTCATGTTCATGAATGCACTTCATTATATTGTTTCAATGTACATTCACTACACAGCAAAAATTACTTGTATTAAACCAATCGTTGCTCTCTTTTTGTGTGTGTGTGTGTGTGTGTGTGTCCGTGTGCAGTAAAGGCATAAAACAAGCTGTGGACGCACTAACGACATGATCTTCCTCCCCACTGCTTGGCTCACAAAAATTGCATAAAATAAGAAATACAGACACACAAGCTATGATCAGGTAGTCCACACAGGGGAATCTTGGTATACTAATCTTCACAACTTGCATTAGGCTATATTTATGTCAAATGTAACGTACAACTGTCATCAAAGGACTATACTGTTGGAATTATATGTGCAGACTACATAATGGGCAGCACTATTGTTATGACAATATAAAATACAGCAGCTTTGTGCTGAATGAGTATGCACTTTTTCATATACTTTTCATACTTTTTCACCATATTTTTGTCCCTGTCCAGGGTGTACCCTGCCTTTCACCCGATGTCAGCTGGGATTGGCTCCAGCCCCTGTATGCAGGATAAGCGATTGACGATGGATGGATGGATGGATGGATGGACCATATTTTTGTCATACTGCACATTGCTGCAGCTCCTCTTTTCACCCTGTGTGTTGAACGCTTCATTTTAGCTATGGAGTGATGCATTTTTTATTATTATTATTATTATTATTCTTTGTTGGGAGTTGCACATGCGCAGGTCCTAGTTAAGGACTACTAGCCAATCAGAAGTAGAGTAGGGTGGGCCCTGAGAAGCCGGTAAACACAGCTTCTATTCCGCTGTATGTTCCCCATACCAGCTTAGGAACATGGACTGGAGCAAGAGTGTTAGAGTGGTGAGTTAATAATCTGTAACAAATGTATCTTTCATCCATAAAGTTTTAACTGAGCTCTGTCTCTACATCACAGTAACAACTTTATGTCCACTGACTGCCTGGAGGGCAGCAGATGTGTGCTGCAGCAGCTGTGTGAGTTATTTTCCACCAGCATTTTTGAGGGCGTGTCGGACTAGCCTGCTTGGCGGGCGTTATGATGTGTGTTTTCTTGTGACGTCACAAGAAAGGGGAAGAAAAGGCTGGACAACAAACAAGCTGTTTTCAGGCAGTTCAGAGCAGTGTTTTCTATGGTGGATGGGAACTCCCTTTGGGTTGGACTTTGGGCTTTTTCACTTTGCTATTACATGCACAAAAAAGATATATAACTCAATGAAGGAGAGGGAAAAAGCCAAAAAGCATAATACCACCTCACCTTTAAGTTGATCGTGTTATCAATGGTTTTCATTCAAATAATTTTATTGATAAGAAGTAATTAAATAAATATTATTTCTGCAGTATGTTTGGTATATCATCAGTATAAAACAAGGCTTTAGCACAAGTTACAATATCACATCATGATTGTTTCTGTGGCTTTCACTAAGCTTTTAAGACGCAACGTACTGTACAACACAGCTGCACCACAGTGCTTCCAGTTGCTTCCTGTGCGCAAATACACAAAAAAACTCCTTAAGTGATGATAATGGTGTCATGATATGGTGAAGGTACAGGTACTCCAGGCACTGCAAACAGTCACACAGGTGAAAATGATGTCCTACAGATGGAAATATACTGTCTGCTAACTGTGTACTGTTACTACAGGAGGTAACAGGAGTGGCTAGCATTGAATCAATTCATTGCATTTCTCTGTTGTTTTAGTGTATGAAACACAACAAATGACAAAATGTGCATTCTAAGTTTTATATGAGACATTCAACACATTGTGTCAGCTAACAGGACGGCTAGCTGCACGGCTGAGCTAAATAGCTAATGGCTAAATTTAGCTGTAGTTAGTTGCTAAAGAAACCCCTAACAAAAAGTAAAGCTATCTGTCTGTCAGGAAACTCCGTAAATCACAGAAGGTTGAGAAAACAAGAAAAAATTATCCACAAAATCAGTGAATAAAGTAACAATGTGTTTTTGTACTGTGCAATGTGGCCTGGCCCCAGAAACACTCTTAAAAAGTTATAAAGATACAAAGATGAAGTTTTTAGATGGAGCATGTAAACATTTTCTAGTAGGCTGTTGCCATGGCGAGGCATTAGACAATTTCTCGGGACTGAGAAAAGATCCCCACCATCATTACTTCTGTACTTTTCCTTGGCTCTGAGCATCATGGTGCTGGCAAAGCTAACATTTGTTTCACACTACAACTGTTTGAGTTTGGAGTGCAGTGGTAATGTTCTTGGCAGAGAATTGTGTTTGATGAAAAGATTTATTTCTCCTTTTTTTGTGACTATGTGTCACTTGGGTTGTTGTGCTGGTTTTGCGACAGAGAAAATGAGATTCAAATCAAGTGACAACTTCTCCTAGTCCAAATTCAGGACAATGGTAGGAGAGGTGGTGGTGAAAAAGCTGAAAGTGTAATTGTATAGAGAGAAAAGATATTCTAAGTGAGTATTGTTACTATTCTTTTCTTTGCCTTGTGGCTTCTGAAGCATGAGCCTGTTGCTGGCCTTAAACTACTCTGACAATAGACTGTGACAAGGTTAGAGATGGGCCATGCAAAGAGAAAAATGTCTTTTGGAATCCATATATTGGCCAGAAATAGCAGCCATTGAATGAGACCTTTATAGAATCATTAAACATTACTTGATAAGTGCTCAATCTGTTCAAAAATGTCCCATATGACTGATATACAGTATATAATAATATATTTGACATTATTAGATTGTTAATACTGTTGCATATATGTGTAAGCAGCATTTTAATAGTGTAGCTGGTAGAAGGTGAACCAGTTTGAACTACTTAAAATGATACATAATTCATGGGCGTAGTAAACATAAACGATTACGTAAATAAATCGATTTGCATTATGTGCGTCAAAACAATGCGTCAAGCTGCATCCGGACAAGCTACAGATACAAGACTGCGCCTTCAACTGTCTAAAGTTTGTGAGTATGTTAGACAGGCACTCAACAATGTGCTGCTCCGTGAGCTTTGTGGATTGGAAATGGCTTCACTGGAGCACAACTGCTGTTCACGAACACATGAAGCAGCATGAACACGTGAAGTATCCCGGTGCACTTTGTCTAGACTGCAACAGTAGCACTGCAAATCATGTTTACTTTCTGTGTCCATGCCTAATTATGTCTGTTATTGTTATTATCACAACACGTCAGTGACGGGGAAACTGGATTCATTTTAAGATATGCTACTATTGTCATTATTCTAATGTGCTTCATCAGGATGATTGAATAAAATATTGATTTATTTATTAGACATGTTTTTGATATTTATTTTGGATAAATTGTTATGTTAATCGAGTAATAGGCTGCATTTTTTTCTTTAGAATACACAAAATTAGTTGTCAGCAGAGTTTTCAAACTTCTCCGTTTTAGGTCTTCGGATTCGCCGTTTTAGTCTGGACGGTAGGTACAAACGTAGCTAAAGGTCTTGAAAATACAGTAGTGTAGATGTGGCCTGAGAAACAGCTGGAAGCTAGCTTGTGAGAGTTTGAGAGACAGCTGGAAGTGAACGTTTGAGAGACTGCTAGAAGCTAGCATGTGAGAGTTTGAGAGACAGCTAGAAGCTGGCGTGTGAGAGTTTGCGAAACAGCTGGAATCTAGCATGTGAGAGTTTGAGAGACAGCTGTAAGCTAGCGTGTGAGAGTTTGAGAAACAGCTGGAATCTAGCATGTGAGAGTTTGAGAGACAGCTGTAAGCTAGCGTGTGAGAGTTTGAGAAACAGCTGGAATCTAGCATGTGAGAGTTTGAGAGAAAGCTGTAAGCTAGTGTGTGAAAGTTTGAGAAACAGCTGGAATCTAGCATGTGAGAGTTTGAGAGACAGCTGGAATCTAGCATGTGAGAGTTTGAGAGACAGCTGTAAGCTAGCATGTGAGAGTTTGAGAAACAGCTGGAATCTAGCATGTGAGAGTTTGAGAGACAGCTGGAATCTAGCATGTGAGAGTTTGAGAGACAGCTGTAAGCTAGCGTGTGAGAGTTTGAGAAACAGCTGGAATCTAGCAAAGGCTCATGCCAGGTGTTTAGTTTGTAGAACACCAAATGTTAACACACTCATATTGTTAAACCCGAAAGCCAGTCTGATAACTATAATGGTTGTTTACAATAGACAGTTAAGGCAATAGTTGTACTGTTCCGCCTAGTTTCCACTTATTAAAAAGTTTGACTAACGTGCGGGTTTGTTTACATCTTGCATGATCATCCAATTGCTAATAAACTGTATTTTTACATTAAACTTCTCCGTTTTAGGTCTTCGGATTCGCCGTTTTAGTCTGGACGGTAGGTACAAACGTAGCTAAAGGTCTTGAAAATACAGTAGTGTAGATGTGGCCTGAGAAACAGCTGGAAGCTAGCTTGTGAGAGTTTGAGAGACAGCTGGAAGTGAACGTTTGAGAGACTGCTAGAAGCTAGCATGTGAGAGTTTGAGAGACAGCTAGAAGCTGGCGTGTGAGAGTTTGCGAAACAGCTGGAATCTAGCATGTGAGAGTTTGAGAGACAGCTGTAAGCTAGCGTGTGAGAGTTTGAGAAACAGCTGGAATCTAGCATGTGAGAGTTTGAGAGACAGCTGGAATCTAGCATGTGAGAGTTTGAGAGACAGCTGTAAGCTAGCGTGTGAGAGTTTGAGAAACAGCTGGAATCTAGCAAAGGCTCATGCCAGGTGTTTAGTTTGTAGAACACCAAATGTTAACACACTCATATTGTTAAACCCGAAAGCCAGTCTGATAACTATAATGGTTGTTTACAATAGACAGTTAAGGCAATAGTTGTACTGTTCCGCCTAGTTTCCACTTATTAAAAAGTTTGACTAACGTGCGGGTTTGTTTACATCTTGCATGATCATCCAATTGCTAATAAACTGTATTTTTACATTAA
>NC_060158.1:25725656-25756016 GCF_021292245.1 Micropterus dolomieu | reverse complement strand
TGTGAGAGTTTGAGAAACAGCTGGAATCTAGCATGTGAGAGTTTGAGAGACAGCTGGAATCTAGCATGTGAGAGTTTGAGAGACAGCTGTAAGCTAGCGTGTGAGAGTTTGAGAAACAGCTGGAATCTAGCAAAGGCTCATGCCAGGTGTTTAGTTTGTAGAACACCAAATGTTAACACACTCATATTGTTAAACCCGAAAGCCAGTCTGATAACTATAATGGTTGTTTACAATAGACAGTTAAGGCAATAGTTGTACTGTTCCGCCTAGTTTCCACTTATTAAAAAGTTTGACTAACGTGCGGGTTTGTTTACATCTTGCATGATCATCCAATTGCTAATAAACTGTATTTTTACATTAAACTTCTCCGTTTTAGGTCTTCGGATTCGCCGTTTTAGTCTGGACGGTAGGTACAAACGTAGCTAAAGGTCTTGAAAATACAGTAGTGTAGATGTGGCCTGAGAAACAGCTGGAAGCTAGCTTGTGAGAGTTTGAGAGACAGCTGGAAGTGAACGTTTGAGAGACTGCTGTAAGCTAGTGTGTGAGAGTTTGAGAGACAGCTGGAATCTGGCGTGTGAGAGTTTGCGAGACAGCTGGAATCTAGCATGTGAGAGTTTGAGAGACAGCTGTAAGCTAGCGTGTGAGAGTTTGAGAAACAGCTGGAATCTAGCATGTGAGAGTTTGAGAGACAGCTGGAATCTAGCATGTGAGAGTTTGAGAGACAGCTGTAAGCTAGCGTGTGAGAGTTTGAGAAACAGCTGGAATCTAGCAAAGGCTCATGCCAGGTGTTTAGTTTGTAGAACACCAAATGTTAACACACTCATATTGTTAAACCCGAAAGCCAGTCTGATAACTATAATGGTTGTTTACAATAGACAGTTAAGGCAATAGTTGTACTGTTCCGCCTAGTTTCCACTTATTAAAAAGTTTGACTAACGTGCGGGTTTGTTTACATCTTGCATGATCATCCAATTGCTAATAAACTGTATTTTTACATTAAGGAAGAATTTGTGGCAGATGGTTAACCATACAAAATATTTGATTTCCAAACAATAGAGGAATAGGAAAATGGTCTATAATGGTCATACTGGTTGTTTAGGGAGACAGTGGCAAACAGGCTATTTAGTTGTTTAAGTACAAAGACTTGTTGGTCATATGGCAGTATTTGTCCTTTGATGGTAATCCTTTGTCTCAGTTTCTTGTGGCATATGTTCAGCTGCTGCTGCTGACTTTGTGAGATGCATGTGGTGAATTAGGCAACTCTCAGGGGAGCCTGTTATTGATTTTGCTGGACTACCTCATTTATTAGTGTCAAGCTGAAGGCTGTTGTATCAGAGACACTGCTAGTGATGGATACTTATGTTTGGAAGTAGAATAAATGCCCCAGTTCCTACATATCCAAGTTGGAGATTTGATCAAACAATTAACCAGACAAAATAAAACCAGCGGTTACAACAAACATATTGTATATATCCTGTTTCACTCTTGCCTAGCAGTCTGCTAATCCAGTAAGTCCATGCAGTCTCATTAATGTTCTTCGATACAAACTCATAACTCACTCTGTCTCTAGTTGCACAGTAAGCCTATGGCCATTTATTATTTATATCTTCCTCATTCAAAGACAAAATTTTGTTTGATGTGGCTAATTAAGATTCTAAATGAGCTTGGAAATGTTTTCATTATGTTTCATTTGTCTTGCTGTCAGAGAGGAAAACAGTGAGACCTGTTGCCTTGTGATTTAAAGACAGCTATCAAAGACCATATTGCTTCTCATAACTTGTGATGGTGATTTTAACTTGTTATGAAGACAAGTCAGTGTCCATGTTGCGTCCAGTAGAATGAAATAAATTTGGGGTAAAGTGGTTTTGGAAGGATTTTGTTAAAACAGAAATCAAAAGCTGATCTGAACAGGCATCCGTCCAGGAGTTTTGTACAGACATCTGTGATCCCCAGAGGACAGCTATGAAAATGCATTGGTGAGCTTCTATTGGCTTCTCTGAGATAGTAGGAGTGAGGTGGTGGGGGGTTGATTCACATAAGAATCATGATTCTTATCTTAAGTTTCTGAATTGATTCAGAACTTCCAAAAATCTTTTTTTTAAATGTTTTTCAATTTTCTCCTCGCTGCTGGCAATGTTGACTTTTGTGAAACACAGGTGCAGCAAGCAGTGTAGCAACGTTAGCTCTGACAGTCCAAAATTAGCACTTGCAAGTAAAAAAACGAGGTCAACCGCAATTGGTGGGTTGCGGAAATAGACCATCATTACCACAAGTTGACTGACCATGTTTTGATTTGCATCAACTCTGCAAGGCCAGTGTTTCTGCTGGTTATTTGTTGATGGTATGTTGCACATGACGCTTCTGTGAAGAATGCAGGACAACGTTGTAGTAACATGAGCAGGGACGTTTATTTCTCTTCTGCGACGGCAAACACAATACTTTCAGTAACTATTCTGCTTACACAGCCACATTACGGCTGACTAAAGTAACTTAATTACCCCCTCATTTGCATAAACTTTTCTGTTGTTGTGGCGGGTACTTCTCTCACTAACCTGCACGTCTGCTTCACACAAGTTAACCACAAGGCCACCTTAAAAGGGAGGATCAGTTGGTAACAAAGCAGAGTTATGCTGTAGGTGTGCCAACCTAACTTGCTAGAAAACATAGTAACTGTATAATATAATTTAATAAAGTGTTTGTTTACCCTGATAGACAAAGAGGGGCAGTGGTGGAGGAAGTACTCAGATCATTTACTTCAGTCAAAGTACTATGACAACACTCTGAAATACTCTGTTACAAGTTAAAGTCTGCATTGGACATGTAACTTAAGTAAGATTTAATATATTCAGGAAAAAAAGTACTGCAGGAAAATGCCAACCTCAGTCAACAGTAGCACACAGTGGACTGAAATAGTTCCAGAAATTAGCCATGCGATGTGAATCGGAAATCGTTTTGAATTGAGAATTGATTTTGAATCGAATCATGACGCCAAGAATTGTAATCAAATTGAAGTTGTGAAGAATTTTGAGATACCGAAAGATTCACAGACCCTACCTTTTAGGCACATTAGTGGCATTACTCTAGGCATGGCAATGTTGGTCTGTTGGTCCACCACTTTGGTTCTGACTGAAATATCTCCACGGCTACTGGATGGACAGTCATGCATGGTTCACATAGGATAATTTCAAATGACTTTGGTGATCCCAAGACCTTTCATCTACCACAAAAAGTAAGTTGATAGTTTTGGTTTAATCTTCCAACTATTGAGTGGATTAGAGTGATGTAGGCTTTCATGTTTCCCACAGGATGAATTGCAATACTTGAGTGATCCATTACACCAGACAAAAAACTAACCCTTTAACTGTATGTTTAGCGAAGTCTTAATTTACATTTATCTGACGCTTTTATCCTAAGCAACTTACAATTGCTATACTTGTCAGAGGTCGCACGCCTCTGGAGCAACTATGGATTAAGTGTCTTGCTCAGGGACACAATGGTGGATGAGTCTCAGTGGGGGATTGAACCCGGGTCTCTCACACCAAAGGCAGAGTCTAATCCATTGTGCCATCGCCACCCATAATTGGCATGACATACAGCTAAAGGAAGAGATGAATGTTAGTTGAACAATACTGCTCACAGAGGTGTGATCACTGATGAAGGTTGTTTCTGAAAACCCATCTTCTTAAACAAATAATCTTAGATGGATCAAATGCATATGTTCACATGATTCTTACCCACTCCTAGAAAGGTATAAAGGGAAACAGCCAACTTTAACAAGTTCTTTTGGTCATTTAATTTAATATTTTATCCTTTAATTTTAAAGAAGAAAAAAATCCACTGGACACGGAAATCTTTATGGATTACTGCATCATAATCTATAAAGATTATTAATTGTTATTTGCACCAAACCCAGCCGTCAACTGGCTGATTATATTTCTGTTGCCATAATTTTCCTCTTCTCCCCTTTTGGTCATGGAAGGGTGTCTTTATTTTTTAATGGCAGTTGAATGCAACAAAAATAATAATTTAATTACAGAATAAGTCACACATTCAGGAAACTTATGAGAACCCCACTGATTGATTGAGAGTTACTTTAAATTCTCTGATAGTTCTCTATTTACCTCAACTGCAGAGAGACCCAGCATTAAATTGGAACTGGTTGTTTTGCCGTTGTCTTGATAGATTCAGCATAATGTACATTTCTCCAGAGTCATGTAGTACTCTGAGTTCCTTTTCTCTAACAGAAATCCTGTTTTCATTCACTAATTTAGTGTGCCCCAAATCCATACTATAAAAAATGTAAGCAGGATACTCCAGTCCAACAGTATGGATTCAGTTGATTTTTGAGTGACCCTTTTCTACTGTGATACAATGCAGAGAGGAAATGGAGGAATTGCTTACTGATGGAAAAAATGTATGGAAAAAATGTGTGGAAAACAAATAAGCATGAACTCCTCAGGAAGACATGCTGCTTTCTTTTTCTTAAGTTTAATTTGCAATGACTGGACTAAACTATTAAACTGAATGGAAAGGATTTAAATTTGGTACACACATTTATGTCCCCAAAGTCACTGTAATAACTTTGATGATTCTCTTGGTTAAAATTTAATTTTTTTACAGTAGGCTACTTTGGTTGACCAAATACCTGAAAAATTTGTAACATTCCCATCAGACTTTGCTGCAAATGTTGCTATGCTAACCCACTAAACTAAGATGGTGAACATGGCAAACATTGTACCTGTTATCAGTATCAGTTTAACATTGTCATTGTATGCATGTTGTTGTGTAGATGCTGGCATTTGGCTCAAAGCACCACTGTTCCTATGTACAGGCTCACACAGCCGCAAGCATGACTAGACTCTTAGTCTTGTTGTGCAGCACTCATGATCCACAGGCCGAACAGTTGCTAAGCAGCATACATCAAAGGCTAGAATTATTAGAACTATTTATTTATATGTATTTGCACGTTGCCGTTTGATGTGCAGTCACTAAAAACTGTCCAGCATCAGTAGATTGACTTTGGTAACTTGAATTTATATGATAAGACCTTGCTACTGTGTGCCGGCGGCCAGCAGTGCATAAAATAATAACACTTTAACATTATACCTACCAGAGCATTGGTCTTTTGAACAGGCTATTGAAACTTAAACTTTGTTGCAATATCACAGACATTTGGAACAATTAGAGGACTGCTGTGTGTGTGTGTGTGTTTGTGCATTTCCCTGTGTGTGAGAGAGGGAAATGTTGTAATAATAAATCAATGATTTATCTCTGTCTCTCTCTCTCTCTCTCTAAATCTCTTATTATTTATTTATTTATTTCCACGGTAAAATGCAATCTGTATCAGATCGTATTTTAATACCAGGTATAAATGGGGCGTGAGACCCCCACGTAGCTCAGTTTATAACTCAAACCCTGTTTGTCGCGGAGTGGTACGGATCTGTGCGAAGGAAGTCGACGTCATACCCGTTGTATACGCTCATTATATCACTACTATGAATCAATCAGATTGCTTGATTTGAGCTACCCGTTTTATAACTTGCTTATTGTGTCATGTTTTGTTGTGATCTATTTTTAAAATGTATAAAATTGTAACATTTGTTGCAGTCGTGGCTAATGGCAAGTAAAATCAAGTTTTGCATTAGTTCATTGTTTGAAAAAATGTATTCAGAGAAAACACTCTTAAACCTGTAAGATCTATGGTATTAAGGAACAGCATCTTGTATTGAATAAGTTTTAAAGAGTGGCCTGTGGCATATTTATAGCTGACAGTGGTAAATCTTCATCCTGACCTCTTCCACAGCGCTCTCTTTTGGGAGAGGGTGTTGAGCTTGGGAGGACAGGCAATAAACAGGCTGAGAATCAAATCGAAGAGGCAGAAAGAGAGTACACTGTGTGACATCTGTCACCCTCAGCTAGGAGTCCAATGCCATAAAAGTTGATTCATCCTTGCAAAACAACATTCATATGGAGACTGCACTGCTGAAAATCTCCCTGGGGACACTATAACAAGCCTTATTAAAAACACATTCTGTGTGGAGGAGGCCTATAATGGTGCCTCATGAATTTAATCATGTTACGGATGCCCCCTCTCTGGACCTGAATGGTGAATTTACATTGAAAGATGAGTTGGGCGCTTATGGAAAATGTGTACCGGCATAATCAGGGGCATCATCAGGTACCAATGGGTTGATGTGAATACCTAGGACTTACAGCTAACTGAAAACACTAAAGCCTCTCAGACCAGAGGATGCTGTATCGTATAGGCTATGGATATAGGCTATTTAAAAATAATAAAAAAATAAAGGTCTCTCCCGACATTTTAACAATCGCATGTTCATAACAGCAGCAATGAGTCTTTTAACACCAATGGCTGAGATAAAAAAAAGCTAGTGTCTTGACTTTAATTAACGTACTGCACATGAATTTATAAGATAGTATTCAGTGCTTTTACAAAAGACTAAACATTGCTTAACGCCACTTAAGGGCTGTCGCGATAACCGCAAAATTGAAATACCGCGCTATTGTTCAAGCCTACCGCGTTTGTATGTGGGTGTTTTAATGGGAATGTGGATCTTTCAGATCAATTTGAGAAGTACCTGTGATCTCGTTCCACATTTTATTGCGTGCCATGCAATGCAGGGAACTGGTCTTGGTCTTGACTCGGTCTCACCCTCACTCGGTCTTGGTCTCGACTGCTCTCAGCCCCTAAAAGTCTTGGTCTTGTCTTGGTCTGGATAAACTCAGGTCTTTGTCTTGACTTGGTCTAGGTTTAGGCGGTCTTGACAACAACACTACTTGGGCTTGTGTGAGGATAATGGCTTCAAGTCCATAAAAGAGGTACCCCCCTTAGATATTGTTTTGGGTGTAGCAGTTTATTTTATTGTTTTCCATGTATTGTTCTGTAGTACTTTTGCTTTGCGGCCTTGTTTGGTTATGTATTGTGCTCCGGGTACTCAGGCAGGGCATTGTTGAGAAGTGGGAGGGAGTACACCTGCAAGTGAGTAATGTTGGGAGCAGCACGGTGGTACATAGCTGTAACACATGAGGTTGAGCAGACGGTGTGCTGATTACGGTGTACCCATCTTTGTTTATGTTGCAGGTAAGGAGACATGATCTCTGTAAGTGTATGCATGCTACTAGATGTAAAAAGTCATAACAGAGTGGTAAAATCGGCCGTTAATTTCCACTAAGCATGTGTCGGCATTGTTGTTTGCTATGGTCACCCAGCAGCTAAGCTAACTGTTGCCGGTGACAATGAGATCCTGAGACGATACCTGTAAGAGACTATGCCCGTTGTGCTTGTAACTTGGTACCTGCAGCTGTAAAACCAGGAGTAACAATACTTATCTGTTAAATGTGAAAAGTACACCTGCTAGTGAGTAATGTTGGGAGCAGCACGGTGGTACATAGCTGTAACACATGAGGTTGAGCAGACGGTGTGCTGATTACGGTGTACCCATCTTTGTTTATGTTGCAGCCTACAATAAAAAGACCCAAAGCCACCCTGAGTTTTATTCAAATGTGCAACACTTGTTAAATTAATAAATGAGTGCTTCAAAAGTTCCACAACCGTAACAATCTCTGTAACGGTTCAAGGATGGATCGCCATGGGCTGTACGTGACCCGACTTCAAACTCTGAAGCTGTAAGTGTTGTCGTGTTTTGTGTTGTTTTACTGTTTATTTTAAAGGTTAGCTAACTAACTAATGTGGCTAGCACGCTCTGCGATGTTGGGACTAATGTTGTGATTCTGACAGTCCAGAGAAACATTTGAATCTCACTAACTAAGGAGCGTAGTGTATCGGAAGCCTGCAGCTGTTTTTCATGTTGCTTTCTGTGGAAATTTAGTTATAACGTTACTGCAGCGCAGTGGTTAGTTGTGGACAGCCATTCTGCTCCACACTGGCGCGCGTGTATGCGTGCGCTCCTGCGGTATGTAAATTGACTTGATAGACATGCCACCGGAGATCAACTCTCAACTGTGACCTATCCACCAATGTGGCCCTGAGCAAAACACTTAACCCCTAGTTTCTCCAGAGGTGTACGAGCTCTGGCATAAATATAGCAATTGTCGCTTTGGATAAAAGCGTCAGCTAAAAATGAATAAAAATGTAAAAAAGGTAAAATGTAATGCCCTGAAGGTAATGATATAGCAACGTCTGAAAAAGACATGGTCAAACTACAAAAAGGAGTTCGCTTGGCAATGTTGCTGACTAGCACGCAGCAGCTAGCTTGCTCAGACCATAAAGCTGCTGTTAGCGGCTCGCTGTGAAGTCAGGTGACAGATACACACACTCTTACTCTGCTATATGGCACCAAATTACTTAATTGATGAATAATGCGTGTCCGATGGTGGCTTTAAGTTTTCTCCAGAGAGAGGCATGAGACAGAGGTAAAATGCAAAGCACCAACATAGCATTTATTGTCTTCCATACAGACACGATGAGACACCGACACCAACCAGCAACAAGCTTACACCGAAAGCCACTAGCTTCCTTATATACACTCCCTTCTGCTGGTAATTAAGTGGGTAAAACTACTTAGGTGGGACCACCATCATTTAGAATAATAAATATTTACCTAAAACCCAACAGCATAGAAAAATAGAGCAAAAAAAATGAATATCTACATAAATACAAATTTCTATCAATAAATCAATCAATCAAAACACTCAAAATAATCACATAAATCAGCATTGTTGAGGTCTTCACTCCCCCCACCCTCAGCTTCACATGGTTTGCTCCTGCAGCTCTAAAGCAGGCACTTGGGCCTAACACAATCGTTTGCCTCTGCCCCCTGCTGAGGAGACAACCAGGAAGATGGGAGTACTGCCATTGTTTGTGTTATCTGTGAGCTAATTTGATGTTGAACTGGACTAGAGTAGAATCACTTAATACTATGTTGTGATCCTTGAAATATTACTGATTTGAGGTTTCTTTTCACACAGGCAGGATGGCCAGACCCCCTGTGATGGCCAGAACCTCTTCTGGAGCTACTCTCAGCAAAGAAAGTTATCAAATATTTAACAACTTAAACAATCAAAATAAGAATGTGAATGGCTCCTGCTTTATCAATAGTCCCCATCTAGACACTCATTTAACTATTTCAGATAATGGAACCCCTGGTCTCCATTGCAATGCGATAATACTGCATACTGCGCTGTTGAGCCCCAACAGAAGACAATGTTCTTTGCATCTTTGTGACACAGCTAGGCCTAATGACATACTTACAGCTGTGGAAAGAACAACTATGTCGTTCTCAATTCTTTCAGCTTTTTGCCTAGCAGCTGACTTGAACAACACATGATCCGGTGCCGCTGACCTGCCATGAAGTTGCGCGTGTTATATTAATATAAATGAAACACAAACCGATCAAACTCTGAAATAGCTTATTATTGAGTCAACAACAATTGACAAACTATGTGAAATCTATGTTGATTGCAGTAGTTGACTACAGTCTTCTGACCGGCTACCAAAGTGTTTTTGCTCCCTGACTGCATGTACATCAAGTAGTGTTTGTATACTGAGAAGAAGAAACCTGTCAATGTTAAGATTATCTTGCTAGATTGGTGGAATGCCATTTCAAGTTTCCATGACATTTGCTTTAATTTGTAGGTTTGGGGTTTATTCCATGCAGCTTACTTTCTTTGTTTTATTACCTTTTCTTGGAAGGGCAATTGCAGTGAGCACACAAGAGCCACTACTTCAATATTTATTTATTTTTTTGTAGGAGCTTGTTTTGTTGTTGGTAAATGCTGCCTGCACACATGGCAAAACATTCCTGGAAAAAGCCATCGATCAATCAAATGTACTAAGATTTATAAAACAAACAATAAAATAGTTGCTTGTGGTTATGATTAGACACACCATGCTGTGTGAGGTACAGTTTAAACTGTGGAAACTCGAGCCAGTCAGGGTCCAATGCTGACTTGGTCTTGGGATTATCTGAAATTGATGCATTGTTTACATTCAATATTACAATACCTGCCTGTCACACCAACTTTCTCTGGGACACTGCTTACCTCTGCAATTGGCCCTGCTGTGTCCCCACTTCACCCTGCTTCTTCAAACACAAGTTTACATGTAAAAAAATAAAAATAATAACATTAGGTTTAATATTACAAAACTTTAAACATTTATTACTGTCCCCTGCAGTCTTTTTCATAATTTTACCCATCATGCTGGGTCAGAAAATCATTCCCCTATTCTGCCTCTTCTGAAATCTTCCATTTTTCTTTTATTACAGTGTAGCCCATAAGTAGGTTACTTTAATAAGTTATTGAAATGCCATTTTAAGTGGAAGTATGTTATTTTCAAAACAATGCAAACCTACACAATGTTCAACACAAGGTTTGATAGTGTAAATATGTGTTTGGATGTGTGCTTGGTACCATCTGAATCAATGTAACAGTGCCTCTGAACTTTGTCTGTTAAAATGGACACTCTACTCTGAAAACCTCTGTAGAAAAAGACAATGTGAATCACTGTGGCCCCCATCATGATTTGTTAAGTGTAGATTTAATGAAAATGGATCTTATTTTTCCTGTTGTACGAATTTATACAAAAGTCAAATTGCGTTTCATCCACACATTCCACATAAAAGGTAGGTCAGCCTTTAAATGGGAACTGTTCATGCGTCCACTGTTTGATAAAAGCTCAGAAATAGCACTCAATAAAATTGCACCTTTGTGCCATGTGATTTTTACATGATCTGTGCTGTACACAAGGTTAAGTTACAAATCAGACAAGAGAACAGCTAACTGAAAGGACTCAGACCCTAGGTGGCCTAAAAGTTTGTTTTACGGTAATTTGATTAATTGCATATTATATTCTGAATAGGCACTGTTGGAAATTAAATGGCATACTATTTATCATCAATATTTATATTAAATGATAACATTATTATTAATAATAATAAATATAATTTAATGTTTTTTTTTTCAATGAAATCACTTAATAAAGCAAATTTTCACTATCTTCATTGTCAATGGGCTGTAGCCTCTCTTAGAAATGAAGCACATGCCTGTTTCCTCTGTTGCTTGGAACAGCCAATATTCTGCTTTTAATGTGAGGACACGTGAGGACTGCAAAAAAGGATGTAACGGTACAAACCTATATATATAGTGATGCAAGGCAGGGAAGCCAGCTAACGTACCTAAGCACAGATCTACCACTGTTTGCTTCATAACGTGCAATTTAGATTTAATAACATTTTACCGATACTCAGGTACCCAGCTTCTCCACCATCTCAGTCTCTTCTCTTCTGTGACCCATTCACGACCGCAATGTTACTTACTGTCTAACTGTTAAAGTGTGGCAACAATCTTATTTATTATATTTAGTCTAGCTCACTAACAGTTTTGTTATCATCCAATTCATTTAGTTGTGTTGACATTGCAAAGATAAACAAATAGTAATGTTAGTTACTGAAAAGCAGGCAGGCGAGCTAACGCCGATGTATCGCGTGTGGCTGTGTTTTACGGATAAATCAAAGTATATGAATGTGATCTGTGTAATGGAAGAGTTAGTTAGCTGACATGGAAAGAGACTGATCAATTAAGTACACTGATTTAATCTGAGACAGACGACTTAAAAAAGGAAACCAGGAACATCTGCACAATTGAAAAGACAAAACACAGTCATGGACAAAGGACAAGAATACAGAGACAGAGAGTGACAAACAAATAATACATGAGGAGGGTTATAAATAAGAATAAAACACGAAACTACTAAACACCTAAACCAAAACCACAACAGCTACACTGTTAAGCTAAGTGAAGTTATTTAATGTCCAGGTACATTACCAGTCAGTTGTTTTAAGTTTGGTGTTGAGGCTAATGAGGCCACCTCTGTGGTTGTGTATGGTTTCCTTTATCAAATGCAAGTTTACACTTGCAAAAAACCCCCAAAACATAAGGGTTAATATTACACAACATCAATACCGTCACCTGCAGTCTTTTCATAATTTTGCCCATCATGCTGGGTCAGAAAATCATTCCCGCATTCTGCCTATTTTGAATAGCCTCCATTTTTCTTACAGTGTAAGCCCATAAGTAGTTTACTTTAATATGTCATTGAAATGGCATATTAAAGTGGAAGTCTGTTATTTTCAAAACAAGGTTTGGCAGTGTAATGTGTGTTTGGGTGTGTGATTGCTGTTGATCTGTATCGATAAAACAGTACAGAATTTGAACTTTGTTCAGACCTTTTAAAAGAAACTCTTATCTAAGAACGTGAATCAGTGTGGGCCCCACCATGATTTTCAATAGTTGTGTAGTTTTAATGAAAATGGATCTTATTTTTTCTGCTTGACGTCTGTTCTCCACAGAGTTAGCCACTTAGCACTAAGCTACTTCGTCACTCTTGTTTCTTGTTAAAGTTAGCTGGCAGACTTTGTGTGGTACTGAGGTTTGTTGGCGTGGTGACATCACGGGTTATAGATCACACCGACCAATTGTAGCTGAAAGCCGGGTCCATGGGCTGCGTTCACACCTAGGTGTGACTTCCTGGAGGATTGTAGAAAACTTTGTTCAGTTAAGGTCACACAAATGAACAAATTCATCTGTAGTGTCCCCATGTTTCCAGCAGCACCAACCAAATTACAATCTCAACTAGCGATCGTCCTGGCACTGTATGGTGTTTCTCCACTGAGAGGGGACCATAAAAGAAGAAGAGTCAGATTAACAACCTACAATTCAAGTCGTATTTTTATTCACATTATCTTTTGGCAAATAAATTCATTTAAGCTGAAATAGAGGTTGTGAATATTAGTGTAGCTTTTGACAAGAAGCAGAGCTGTGCAGCTTTATTTACTGATGTTGCTCATGCCCTGTTTACGTAGAGCTAGATTAAAATAGGGGTGTCTGACCAAGCAGTGAGATTTTTCACTAATTATCTTTCAGGCAGGACTCAACATCCTCAACATCAAAAAGGCTTTTTTTCCCTCCTCTTAATGCACATGGAACTAATTCTTATAGTGATTTAGATAATACAGATTCATATGGCTGTAGATGTCTTCTCTCTGATGCACTTCATAAATTTAGAAATAAGAATAGTTTGACAGTTTGGAAAATATGTTTATTTGCTTTCTTGTAGGGTAATAAATCCAGAATAAATCCAAAATTGTAACCCTAACCCTGAGTCGTCAGTGCGCATGTGTAGGTGTAGCGTGTGTGTGTGTGTGTAGTAGTAGTAGCAGTGGGGGAACACATGTGAAGAGGGGTAGCAGAGGCCCAGCTTCACCGTTGTTGTGCTGAGTTGTCCGCACTTCGCGGGACTTTCGGATAATTTATCACCGTTGATGAACCACACAAAGAATATTTTATCGTTTTTAAATACCTACTTGAAATAGACCCGCGAGGGATTGCGACGTGCATGCCGTTGTGGGCAGCACGGCGTGCACGCAAAACTCACACAAGACTGGTGAATGGCAGGCGCGCGCGCGCGAGAGAGAAAAGGGTCAACAATAAGCGCCAGTTTAGCTGCAAATTTAAAGTGTAAGTTGAATGAATAGCGACTGCAGCTCTGCAGCTTTTCAAGATTAAAGCGGAGCCACCATGTGTTACCCCCCCGTCGCAATCGCCTTGCACAAAAACACACATGATTCGACTATAGGCAGGACTTGACGATTCTGATTCGACTATGTAAATCCTTAGTCAGGGACAGCCCTACTTTTCTGCGAAATGAGAGGATCAATACCACTGCTGCCAACACCCCGAAAGCTCACTAATAAAACCTTATATCTTGTTTGTTTAATCCATACAAAATGTAAAAACCATAATTTATGGATTTACGGGGAACTATGTCTTAGCTGTCAAGTAACGCCACAGTAAACCACAAAAAGAGTTGTTTTTTTTTCAATTTGGGTTTTACCAAAATTAGACAGAAGACAGATGGATTTAACAAATGCAATAAAACATGTAAATAAGTGATCTTTAGATGTGAAAGTGATCTTTAGATGTTGACAGAGCCTGGCTATCTGTTACTTAGTTTTTATCATAGCGCAATAAGATTTGTTTTCAAATTATTTATCGACATGCTTTTGGCTGAATCATTGGTTGTCTTTTTTTATGTCATATTTTCGCAAACTTATGTCAGTTAAAGAGTAACCAGCTGTTTTGCTGCCCTCTCCAGTTGAAAATTTAAAGCCTGTTTCCTCTCAGACCTCACCCATCACCATTGGCCAGAATGTGCTCTGTTGCACCTCTAACCACACCCAACAATGATGTCACTGGGTCGTGGAGTTCACTGGTACATCACTGCAGCAAGGTGAGAAGTGAAATCACTGAAGGTCAAGACAAGATTCTCATGTTACTCTTAAAATGTCTATATGTATCAACAATTGAGGAGCGTAACAGTGTTTCCAAGAAGTCAAAAGACATAACTGCCAACAGTTATCCATATCATACATTTTGAAAACTCACTATTTTTGCAGGCATGCCAGAAGTAAAAGAAAAAAATAATAATTTGAAAACACAGTGGCAATGGACCAGAACAAGCTGCTTACTGAATGAAAACTCCTCAGACTCCAGCAGGTGTTCAGACTGCAGCTGGAGCCTGAGGAGGCCTCAGAAAAATGTCTCTCCAGCAAATTGGGGATAAACCTGGAGGTAGTTTTGCAAGACGATTGTTTTATGTATTGTTCCAGTGTCCAATTTGTGTATGTGTACTGTTATTATTGTGCATGCCATTGAAGGTGTTTGTCTCTATTTTTAGAGACAGATTATTGATTTCTTAGCTCTACACTTTTGTCCTCCCATTTATGCATAATCGTAAAAAGCTTTCCATTGATAGTGCCTGTTGCACAAATGGAACTGGTAACCATTAAACACATTTGTGTTTTTTTGTAGAAAGCCTTACCTTTACCTACTGGAAAAGGATTGTGCATGTTCTCCTTTAGGGTTAACACTGTGGCTGTGCTCCTGTGGCAGACTGTTATTACAGCGCAAGCTGTGTACAATCTCCTTTTTTGTGCCTGAGCTCATGTCAGCAGGGTCAAACTGTGGATGATTAGACATCCAACCAAGCCTAACTGTCAAAGGATATCCCCATCCACAGAGACCACCAGTTAGACAAAGGTTAGTCAAGGTTTTCTGACATCGTTGGGTGTCATCTTTTATTTAAATCTCGACACTTTGACCTTCTAGGACACGTTTGCCCTTTATCTAGATAGATGCAACGGTCTTGACATTTTAGCATTTTTAATGGTGAAGTCAGAACTCCACCAATCTAAACCATGTGCTATATCAGCAGTTTCTATCAGACGTTCCTTGAGAGGAAGCCAGCTGTTTTCAGTGAAAATAAACCTACTGTACACTGCCTACCCAGCACCACGCAAATTGCTATTATGAACATAGTGGAGCCTTCAGCTGCTAATGAATTTACATTGATCAGCTGGTCAGAAAACATGACTCCAAATGAATGCCAATGGTGCACAATCATTGCTGGACATGTTTTGTAAAGAGGCAATAAAAAACCAATCATCAACCGTATATGGCCAACATATGTCAAACATGTGTAATGTTTTGATAATTGAGCAGTTGTGACCCATAGTAGCCACAAAAAAGATTAATTTAGCTTTAATTTCCGTGGATGTCTTGAATTGTATCCAGTATTCAAGGAAGAAAAATATTCACATACCCAAAAACTTTCAGAGGACATTTTCAGCTCACTGTCTCATTTTGGTCAAAGAATGTAACATAAATAGGAGACCCTTGTCAAATGTTGGGTTGATGGTAAAACACATTTTATTAATTCACATATTGCATATCCATTTTTGCTCACATACTGGGAACAGCTATCAATGTGTTGTTTAAACGCTCTAAGCAAAAAAATACAACACATCTTCTTTGTAGCATCCTGTTGTTTACATATTACAACTTAAAGCTCACGAACACAACAAAATCAGAAGACTCACTTCCTAACTCTGGGAATGGGACCATCCGAGAAATGAAGGCACTATTTGTCACATTCTGCCTCTCGGCCTCTCTCTCCAGCCATTCCTACTTTCCCAAAGCTAAACATGGCCATCCTCTTCCTGTCCACCAGATGCCCTCTGATTTTTCCACCTGTCTGAGCCATCTTATCTCGCTGACCTTGACTCCAGCCAATCCCTCTTGTCCTGCAGTAACCCCTTTTCCTACAGTCACCTGACCTACCCCGCCAACCTCCTCTGAGGAACAACAGTCAGGGTACCATTGGCCAGCATGTGGAGGTCTGTGCGATCCTACAAGCATATGGCCCCCAGACGTCACTGACTCAACGCCAAACAGGTCATGCTGGATGATGTTGCAGGCAGTATAACGTTCACCACAGCATCTCCAGACTCCAGACAACCTGCTCTCTTTTGTGAAAAGAACTGGGGACCAATGGTGGACCTGCCAATCCTGGTGTTCTCTGGCAAATGCCAATCACACAGCATGGTGCTGGGCTGTGAGCACAGATCCAGTAGAGGATGTCAGGCTCTCATGCCACCTTCACGGAGTCTATTTCTGACACTTTGCTCAGAAACATGCACACCAGTAGCCCCATGAGACCAAGGCCCGCTCTTGAAACTGTGCTGGGAGACTCAGCATACCTTCTTGCGACGACACATATGTATGTGCCATCCTTGAGGATCTGGACTACCTGAATAGGCTGCAGGTACCGCCTCATGCTACCAGTAGTGAAAAGGACACAAGCAAAATGCAAAAATAGAGAACAATTAGTCAGGAAGGATAAGGAGAGAGCAACTGATCTGTTTGATACTCACTTAGAAAAATCTTTGTTTTAACATTAACCAGGTACTTTTCACCTGTTAGCTAGCTACGTTTCTCACTCAATGGGATATTTGTGACAAGTTCATTTACAAATTCTTCGCTAGTGTATTTTTTTCACTTCTGTGAACCAACGAGCGCCGTCAGCAGACAACGCCACACGTTGAACCCCCCGCACAATTGAGGCACAGCGCTTCAAGCGGAGGAGAGAACAGGGCGACAGCAGTAATCCCCTCGCGTTCTACAGAATCTGGTGAATGACAGTAAGCTAACGGTAGTGACCACGTTTGAGATGGCCACCTGCTACACTACCATGCTGCAGCAGATATGTGTGAACCTAAGGGACTGTTTGTGATAAGTGGGACAGTTTGACAGGCATTTTGCACCTGTTCACCACCTGTTAGCTAACTTAGCTACATTTCTAACACAAAGGGGTGTTTGTGGAAACATTGCTGTAACGTTAACCAGTTTGACACTGCTTACAATCGTTGTCAAACATTTCACTATGTTTTTTTTCACTTGACGGACTGTTTTTCTTGTTTGTAACAAGTCCAACAGGGCTGTAGGGAGAAATCGCAGAGAGAACTTCTTTGATGCAGTTGACCTCACCAGCCAGCTTTTACATCAGACAAGACTGAGATGAATTGTCTTCCCCCTCCCCTCCCTTTATCTCCATTCCTCTCATTCCCCCTTCCCTCTATCCTTTCTTCTTAGCTTTTTATTTTATTTCTATCTGTGCCCAGTGTTGCCAGATACAGCTGATGGATTCCACAGCAAAAATTTGCACATGCACATAAAACCGCCCAAAATATGTTATATTATTTTAGTATTTTAACTGCCACGATTACTTACTGTATTAAACTTAATAGAAATGCACACTGACAGCTGAAGCATACATAAAGAAACAGTTTTTACATGCATTACCACAACCTTCTGACCCTTCTAATAAATAAAGGCTTCGCCGTTGCTATAGCCTCCGACAACCTCACGGTGAAATGAGAAAATCCTCCACACACTCGTTTATAAGCCAGCTGCTGTATTTTTGCAACTAAATCCCTCATCCAATAACATGATAATCTTTATCTTCATGTAGGAGTTTTTGGTCAATTTTGTATTACTGACAGATTTCGCTGTTTGAGAGCAGTGGAAACGGTGTGTGTGTAACTGTAATGACAAAATATTGTACAAAGTTTTCCACAACTCTACACAATTAGATTTTACTCCAGACAGACAGGTGTGTGAGATCTTATCTTTAAATGCAGAACAGGCTGTTGGTGGTAACTTGAACAGGCCACTGAAGAGCACAGTTGAACATCTGAATACAGCTTTGTTGAATCTTTGTTGGATCTGTCTAGTACATGGATGAGTCAAACTTACCAGCAGCTGTCCGGAGGGCTGGAATGTAGCAGATGTCTATCCATTCTCTGCAGTTAACTGTCTCATAAAGAGTTCGGTAGTCACAAACAAGTTGTAAGTCTCCCTGATTATATATTATATATATATATATATAATATTGCTAGGGAGCTGCTGCATTGCTTTTGCTTTTTTTAGCTACAATGTCCAGGGAATGGCATACACATCTGATCAATTGTAATTCATCTGGAAGGCTCTGTTCTCATCCTTTAGTATGTCAGATAAGTTGTCCACTGCATGAACTGATGTCTGGAAAACACCATATGTTGTAATCCGGAGCCCACAAATGCCTGCGTTAGCTTTACTCACCGGTAATTGCCTTAAGGCACTGCATATTGTGCTTCTAGGTCTTGGTGTGGTCCTTCAAATTATTATTATTATTATTATAATTATTATTATTGGTATTATCAGTTTATAGGTATTATAGTTACTGTTTCTTTTTTGTTAGTTTTTGGCTCATTAATAACACACCCATTTGTCTTATTATTGTTGTTATTATTAGTTCATTCTGTATATTGAAGCTGCATTGTAAATGAACAAATCTTTCCAAAGAAAAATCCAGGTAACTTCCACTTTTGCAACCTCAAAGCAGAGAAAGGTAAAGGTAATGTATTTCATATCTTGTCATGTTCTCTCCATTTATACTGGCGGTTGACTGAGGCTGGCAGTGCAGCCATAGTGCCCCAGGGCTCCTCCAGCGCTGTTAGAGACACTGGGGCTGCAGAAGGTGATACAAGTTACCAATACCAATGTGAGCAATGCTGATTTACAGCCGTCCTGCATTGCAACATGTTGTGGGAGCAGGAGGTCCTACTTAAGTAAATTAAACTATTTGGTGCAGTAAGGAAAGAACTTTTGAGTTTCTGTGCAACAAAGCATTATGACTGTAGGTTTGCTCATTTACAATGCTCAGTTGATACTGTAACAGGGTACCCGCGGGGTCTTAAAAGTATTAAAGTCTTAAATTTCATATTTCAAAAATAAGGCCTTAAAAGTTAACAAAGTATTCAATTTTGTTTACCAAGGTCTTAAATTTTTTCTTGTCCTTTCGTAGGATTAAATAAATGCCTTAACGTCATAAATGAATATTTGTGTGTGTGAGACTTCATAATTTACTCCGTTTGGTGTGACTGATGTTATGCGGCAGTACACGTAACGTTCATGTTTACGTCAGTGTTTAGCTTTACGCTCTGGACTGTGGAGTGTTCGCGGTGCAAGAGCTCTGGCATCCAGCTCTGGCGCGTATCAGTCAGTTGTCAGGAAAGATAACAAAACTTCTCTGACGTGCTACTAACAAGCTAACGCTAGCTCGTCGCCTGAGAATGGGCAAGTGTCTGAAATTCAGAAAGCCAGAGATATGGACAAGTTTGCGGTTGAGGCTGAGGGCAGTGCCGCTGAGGTTAGCATATCAAGCGGATCGGAGTGCGAGTCGGCCACACTTTGGCAAGCAATAATGGAACAGAGGAGCTGGAAGACCCGCTGCAGGTTACTGGTCAGTTAATGTTACAACAACAACGGAGAGACAGGTGTGTATAAGACGAGGACAGTGTCTGTGTGTTGCCGTTGCACCGCTGTTGTAGATTAAAGTTATGTGAATGGAAACATCCAACTAACGTTAACGCACATAAAACTTACATCACCCAACCGGAGCCAAATTTTTAATCCCCGCAACCTTGAGGCCAATACTAAATAATACTGTATTTCAAGCAGCCTTTAGATGCAAACACAGAATACAATTAATAATCACTGAAGCTATTGGCATATTATATTACATTACATTACCTTATCTAGCCAAGGTGTAACTAATAGCAACAACTCATACCACACAATGTTTTTTTATTTTTTTTATTTTACCCCTTAAGAGTTCTTAATGGGACAAATATTGTATTCATTTTATAGTTGTCATTTACACTGGGGATACTGGGGAAATGTCTCCATCACTTTTTTTAAAGCATTTGTTAAATATATTATGAAAATGGCTTGCAACAAGAAATGTTAAAAAAACAAATGAAAACACTTTTGAGAAAGATTTATTTGCACAAAAAGAAATCATGCAGTGTAATCTAAAGATAGAAAAAACAAATGTGCATTGTCCAAAAAACGTTTCTTAAGCTAAAAAAACAAGCTGCTGAGAGCTGCATTATATTCTTTCTAGTATATTATTTGAATTGTCACCTGAATCACTTTATATAACTAAAGACAAAAAACAAATCGGTGCAGAAAATGTCTCCAGAATGCAGGAAATTAAGTCTTCTTGTCTTCGTCACACCCCTAATCTGAACCCTTATGTCCCCACCCCTTTTAACACAAAGTGACGTCCTTGATTCATTTTATCTTAAATATGAATGTATTATAATAAAATATTTTATTAAATTCATGTAACTTTGTAAATTTTCTCGGGCTTAAAATTCATACAGATTTTCCTTTCAAAAGGTCTTAAAAAGTCTTAAATTTAACTTTGAGAATCCTGGGGGCAAACTGTGTAATCTTATTTTATTGGGATTAGCGTCACGCCTCAACATTCATATTGTAATTCATACCAATTAATGTTATTTGTTTGTTAATATGCCACTCACATTGGTTTTTCGCTACTTTTGCCTGATGAACATGTGTTTGTGTTTCCACTAAAGATTAGAGTCACTGAGCCACAGTACCGCAGAACATTTTTAACTGTGTAGAAATCCAGTTTCATAGAACTTAGTGGTTGTTTTTGTAATTCTGGTCATCATATCCATCAGTATGAATAAGATTGGACTCAGAATGTAACACCAGCAGAAGATGAGTCAGGTTTTAAGCCGGTTAGACAAAGTTCATTGGAAAGGAAAACAGTCGTGATAGAAGATAAAATGATCACCTAAACCTTATCATCCATTGTTAGCTGCATCCCAATTCCATACTACCGACTATATTGAAGCAGGTATTAGTATCATGTGTGTTACATGGGAAAGCAACAAAAAATGAAATGTGCATATTGAAAGTTGGGTAAATTTGGGTTATATCACCTGACCAACCAAGATTTATTAAAAAAAAATCTCCATTCATTCTATAACACCCATCATTGTTATTTAACATCTTGTACTTTCCATCACAGGACACCCCAGATTTTGTAATCTTGATGAATGTAGAAAAGATGTTTGAGAGTCAAGTGGGACAAAATTAGGATTTGAACTCCCCTTCCGCAATCATATTAACTAACACTTTATACGCTCTTTACCCTCTTTACGCTAGCCATA
This sequence comes from Micropterus dolomieu, assembly GCF_021292245.1. Taxonomy (NCBI): domain Eukaryota; kingdom Metazoa; phylum Chordata; class Actinopteri; order Centrarchiformes; family Centrarchidae; genus Micropterus; species Micropterus dolomieu. Next base: position 25,734,615 of record NC_060158.1, on the reverse strand, counting down.
AAACCGTTAGTGATCGCCCTACGTGACTGTAAACAGGTGCAGATGTGACCTGGGGGGCACTGAACATATGTTATCCTAGTATGCGATCACCTTTTACTTTATATTTCAGTCCCAAAGGCCTCTTTGCCTATAATTCTATATCTTCTTCAAAAAATTTATACAATTTTATGCACAATAGTGAACTCTTTCCAAATAATCAAGAAGAACTTTTTGAAAAATCTCTAGACTCAATAATTTCTTCATATATTTGGAATGGCAAACCACCTTGTCTATGTAAAGTTTTCCTTTGGAGGCCCAAGCACAACAGTGGTAAGGCCCTCCCCAATTTTAAATTGTATTATTAGGCAACCATGATGTCAGTGTTGTGCTTGAAACAATACCATTGCCAACCAAACTGTCCACCCTGGTTTGCCATGGAGGCACATGCTTTAGATCTCTCTCTCCCAGCACTTCTGAGAGCAGCACTGCCTTTGGGCCCTGGCAGGCCTGCCAGCAATTCTATTGTCAATCACTCACAGTTGTTGTGGGTTAAGGACAGGATAAACTTTGATCTATAGGGTTCATCTCTTTAAAGTCAGACTGCTTTCAATCACCTTTTCACACCATCAATGAAGCCTTCCGGGAATTGCAGGAGAAGTGGGTTGGGGTGCTTCTGGGACTTAATCTTCAATGCCTCCTTTGCTTCCTTTAAACAACTTTCAAAAAGTTTGATTTACTGAAATTCCTTTTTTTCTCCACCAGTTAGGCACTACGTATAACCCAATGTTCCTAATTTCCCCAGTGACACCGCATACCAACCCTTTGGATACATTTCTTTCTGTAGAGTGACTAAGGGAGCAGTCTATTCCATTCACAATCTAATGGCAGCTCTGACATGCCCCTCTTTGGCCGATATTAGGAAAGCTTGGGAGAGGATTCTTGATTCCTCCCAGATGACACCTGGAAATTAACACTTGAGAAAATTCATCTACAGTTTGTGAGCACATCACATTCTCATTCAATTTAAGGTGGTACACATATACAGTATATTACCCTGGGATTAACCCCGCATGTGATAAATGCAAGACTACAGATGCCTCTCTGATACACATGTTTTAGACATTTCCAAGGATATTGGGTTTCTGGAGATCTGTGTCTCACCTTTGCCTCTCTGTCAACATGTCATACTATTCTGCTTAGATGGGAGGGGGATGCCGGCCAATCAATGTCTTAGAGACCTTGTGACATGCCTTCCTCTTTAAAAGAATAACTACTCTTTACGGGGAGGGGAGGTTTCTCTACAACTTGGATTCCCTTTTTGGATGTCCTTAAGAGATGAACAGCTGTGACCCCTGAGTAGCTTGGCTTGGTGATGCCTTTTTACTCAAAACGGCTTCTTTATCTTATTTACTCTTTGACTGGTTGCGCTTAAAACACACAGTTTTATACTGTGCATTCCCCAGTTATTTTATTTATTTATTCTTTGCGGTCAGGACTAACCCATTTTTGTACTCAAATGTCTTATTTGCTTAATTCATTTATGTGGCAATATTGTAAGCAGCTTTAGCATTTCATCTCTTTTGATTGTTTTTTTTATTTAAATATTGGTCAGAATTTGTTTAAATCTGAAAAAACAAAACAATAAAAAGACCTTTTGAAAGAAAAATAGACACACATAAACACATGCACAAAATGATGTGCATGTGTTTATGCGTAAGTTTAGAAAGAGCTAGAGTAGATTTTTACTTTTAATTATGTTTTAGTAGGGATGTTGATCGGTCCCCAGTTCAGAAAGGACCTGGTTCCAAAATTTCTTAATATCTTATACTAAAAAAAAAAAAAAGAAAAATACATATATATATATATACATATATATATATATATATATATGTATATGTATATATATGTATATATGTATATATATATATATAATGTATATATATATATATATATCTTATACTTCACTGTAACATTTACTGACCTGTTTTGTCCTGTTTTTATTTTCTATTTAACTCTTTAAAATTTGTGTTTAAATGTCTTTTTCATATTACCCTATGTTGCTTTTATGTTCTATGTAAAGCATTTTGAATTGCCTTGATGTTGAAATGTGCTATACATATAAACTTACCTTCCTGCCTTGCCTTTGCAAACACTGTGACAGCATGCCGAGGCAGTGTAATGATTTAATAAAACGCACTCATTTTCTGATTGATCACGCTGGATTTCATGTGCTGCCTATTTGTTAAGAAATATTGTTACAATGTAAATGAATCACATGCCTACATTATGGTATGATTTGTTTTTAAGGTTGAAGTATACAGTCATTTTACATTTTAGCTGACGCTTTTATCCAAAGAGACTTACAATTGCTAAGCATGTCGGAGGTCACACGCCTTTGGAGTAACTAGGGATTAAGTGTCTTGCTCAGGGACACAATAGTGGATGTGTCGCAATGGGGAGTTGAACCCGGGTCTCTCATACCATAGGCATGTGTTTTATCCACTGTACCATCACCACCCAAGTCCGACACATCAGCATTCATTTAATAAGAATAACAATAGGCTAAATAAAAACTGGAAAAATAAATACATAAATGTATTTATTGAACAATCATTAAAATGGTGATAAATTAAATTTAGAAATATTTGAAGATAGGTTATTTATGTGTGGTTTCAATGTTTGGATGGTATTACTGCAAACAATGACACACATTTTTACCAAAATCTGTGTTCACACCACCCTTTACAATTACAAAAGTTAATTTGCAATTTCCCGTCCTGTCTACCAACAGCCACATCATAAGCATCGCAGCAATTATGTGGAAAGGAAATTTTCCAGAATGACCAACAAACTGACAGCAAGAACAGGTGCTCTGTGGAGCTCATTAGGAGCGAGCTTTTGATCACTCTCAACTTTGAGCAGTCCTGTTCATAGTTTTACTTTATGTTCTACTATGTGCTGCAGTAGTGCCCTTCTGACAAGAAAACAGTTATAAAAGGAAGTAGGCCTGCTCCAATGCTGCACGCAAGGCCTATTACTTCTAATCCACAGATCCTTTGCAAAAGTCTTTCCAATCAAATTGTTTCAAAGCATTTGTTTTAGCCTATTTATAGTTAATAAGTTATGGAAATGTTGATTTAATAAGTTAATAAAATACAGTTTTTATTTTTCTTTATAGAGTTTAAGTTTTCAGAGACAGTGCACATTGATAAACATTTCTGAAAATGTGCCAGTTTAGCCAGCTTGGCTAATGTTCGACTGTAGTCCCTGGGCAGGAGTTATCACAAATAGATAAAATACACTAAAACAGGAACAACAGTACTCATACATATAACAAGATACATTTCACAAGGACATGTGAAATACAATTAACAAAGACAAAAGACAATTTAAAATACAAACAAACATAAAACATAAAACAAAGCACTCTTCAGGTGTTTCTGAATAATTCAGACTATGGTCACACACTTGATTGTCTTTTAACCATGATTTTAAATTTAATTTAAATTAATAATATGTTTTTTTATCACTTAAATTTTATTAAGTCTTTAACAGAAACAAAGAACAATGCATCAAAGAAACAATGTTGCCGGGCAGCATTGTTACATGTGCATTAGTCATATATCAGGTCTCATTTTCAAATTGCCGAGATTTGAGGGGGGCTTCATGCAGCATTACGTAATTTGTATTCATATGTCCATGCTTAGTAAAGTAAAAACAGCAAAAGTAAAGTAAAACCATCTTTCGAAAGTACCGGGCAACAGGGAAAATTATCATCAACCACACCTCTTATCTACATAGATATCCTCTCCATTTGACCACCTTGCAGAAGTCATTCCTCAATCTCAGTAGTAAAGTCAGCCTTTCCATGTCATGGATCTCTTTGATGATTTTGAGCCAGTTCTCTATTGTAGGTGGATCAATTTGTAACCATTTCCGAGTTATTGCTTTTTTAGCCTCAACAGTCATTATCTTCAGGAGATACCTGTCATTTCCTGCTATTTCTTCTGGTAGATCACCCAAATAAAGTGTCATATATGTAAAAGTAATCTCTCCTCCAAGAATATCCTGCATGATTTTGAAAATACAATCCCAAAATAACTGTATTTTTGGGCAGTTCCAAAAGATGTGGTGGTGGTTAGCGTCATCATCCCCACATTTTCTCCAACAGTAATGGTCTGCAGATGTTAGATATGTCTTCATTTTAGGGGTGGTGAAAAAACGGACAAGGTTCTTCCATCAAAATTCACACCAATAAATAGAGCAAGATGTAGAGAAAGAAGTCTCCCACGTTTTCCCATTGCTGATCAGATATTTTCTCTTTTAGTTCTTTCTCCCATCTCTCCTTGATATAGGATGTAGAAGTTCTTCGACCCTTTGCAATTCCCTGGTAAATTTTAGAGACCACTGATTTAGGACAACCCGTGTATGCCTGCATTGTTAGTTGTATTATTCCATTGGATTCTGTGATTGTATCTTTTTTCAAAACTTCTTTTAGAGAATATTGAGGTAGTTGTAAATATCTGAAAAAATCAGATTGTATTTTTCCTTTAGTGTCTGGAAGCTTTGTAGTGTGTTCTTCTTCATTATGGTACAATAAGCAGTAATACCTTTTTTCGATCAGTACTGAAATCTAGAATCTATACTGTTTGGTTTAAATCCTGTATCATGTGCTACACGTCTAATTTTTTTTTAATCTGTGGCCACACATTTAATTGCTTTACCACATCAAACCAGGTGTGCAAGGTGAGTGAGACAAAGGGGCTCAGGTGGTCCCGATAAGCCATTAATAATATGTTTCACAATCTCTAATCTCTAAAACAGTTGGTAGACTATTCCATGTGTGAGCTGCTCTCACTAAAAAAGCTGACTGTCCGAAGGCAGTCCTCCTCATAGGTATTATACAGTCCCCTCTTGCTACAAACCGAGTGTGTCTATTATCTATTGTTTTATGATTGTCCCAGCTCAGTAAATTATGATTGTTTAGACTGTGACAGTGGTGATGAGTATTTGGCTTTCTATCAAGCACCTTGGAAGCCTGGTGCACACACATCAGTTCACATCCTGTTTTTCTGTGGTCTCACTGTCGCACACTGTTGGCCTATGTTTATTATTGTCATAGCTGTGTATTCAGCCATGACATAATAAATCATAATAAATCATAAGAATGAGTTGTGTTTTAATATTTTTTCAATGACTTTACAAATCGTTGGTTCATATATATATTTTCACAATTGATATGTTTTTTTTCTTGATGGGTTTTTTTATTGAACACTTTGGGAACTGAGGGGAATTAAAGTAGCCATCTACAACCGAGAGCCGCTCCCCCCCCCCCCCACTTACAATGCTGTCCTTTCATCCCTTCCCAGGAGATTGACGCTCACATTTGGCCATTGGATGTTCAGACTTGGCCTCAGGTGACTCCAACATCCATAATGACTCATTACAACAGCCAGGAGCACTAACGAACCAAGTGGTATCCATAACCTTGACAACAACCCCACAGAGGTTAAATAGCTGGGACTCCCTGCCAATCAGCGCTGGATGACTGGGAATCTGTGCTGAAATAATCAAAGACTATTCCCATGTATTTAACAAGATAAACAATCAGGGTTTTTCAAATTGTATCAAAATAATTTGTGTGTTCATACAGCTGGACATACTGCCTAAATAGAACAACCTCCTTCTTTTCAGAACACAACACAACAAGACATCGCTGGCCTTCACTGACGGAGACCTGCTAATTGATAGAGACATATGACCCACGTTATAGCTCAACATAATTTAACCTTTTATACCAAAGTGTTTCCGTGCAGTGAACTGGTCATTAGAAGGCCATGTTCATTCTAAACCAACACTTGAAAGACAAACCCAAGCTTTATATGGAATTCCTATGGCTACAAACAGACAAATGAGGTTTCTTTCTGGTATAAAATGTTTTCCTTTGATTTGTGGCCAATGCCAGCCCTCAGCAAGATACATAAATCATCAGAAACAGCAGGAAAGATGGTCTGCTGTGATGGCACAGTCCAGACTCCAATCCAGACATCCACAAAAGACGTCTTCCACCTCCAAGGACAAGAAAAGTCCTCACTATTGAGAGCTGATATATTTTATGTTTTCATGTCTTCAAATTTTAGGGCTGTGTTGCACAAAACCCCCAACTCAACTAACTATTTCTAATGGACTTCCTGAGAGTACTATCCAGAGTTATGTCAAAAGGACCCAACATTCACGTGATCCTTAAAACCCTCCTCTGTTGATGGTGACATACAAAGAAATGATTTCAGCAGGGTGTAAATTGCAGGCTTTTAAAATAACTGTCCATACTGCAAAAGCATTTTCCCCTACTACTTATAGTCAGTGTAGTGCTTCTGACTTTGATCCGACTGACCTATTGTGTTTACGGAGGTCAAAAGCTTGGTTATCAGCTGCAGGGGAGTCATAGATTTTTTGGTATTACTAGATTTTCTCTGGAAAAGGGAAAATAACTTGTTTTATGGAACATTATAAAAACGTTGTAATAAAATGACTGTACAAATAATCTGTGAAGTCTGAAAAGTTGAACTTGGCTCAAAGCCAAACATCTACATCGACTAGGGGTGTGCAATTTTGATGAAAATGATATCTAGATATTTTCTGGGATTTTGCCGGTAACGATAATTACACAATAAGTTTGGCATCTTTGAAAAATGTGTTTGTAAAAGTCACGTGTGAGAGTAGTGTGTGTGTGTGTGTGTGAACAGGGCAGAGAGCAGCAGGTCAGCGAAAGGCCCTTAGTTTAGCTGTAGCCAACTGCTGAAGAAAGAGTGAAGTGGGTTAGCCCTGAAGTTAGCGTCGACTTCTGTTAATACCTACAATAAATTAAACAGGGAAGCATGGACTCTCAGGGAAGTGTGTATACCATGCCATGATGACGATTATTAGATTGTTTATTAGCCACACAACAAAGGCCAGTGGAATTTGTTTTCAGTTTGTTAACTCTGCAGCACCATATGTATCCTGACATCAGCAGACACTCCACATAATATCGCGAAACAATACAGGGATACATTAGGTAAATGGTATGCATGTCACCAGTAGTGTGTGAGGAAGGTGCTAGAGGAAGAAGTTAACAGGGGTACTAGTTCACCTCCTGGACCCTCCCGAAGGCAGGCTTGGGCAAGCCCCTGCACCCGCAACTACTTGAGGCGCCGCACTGTGTTGCAGCCATGTCACTCTGACACCACTGCGTGTGTGTGTGTTTATATATACTAATAACAATAGAGTGAAAAAGCAATTTCCCCTTCTGGGATTAAAAAAAAAGTATATCTTCTTCTTCTTGTAGACAGCGATCTGTAGTGCCTCCCTGAGGAAAGGAGCTGGAAGAGGTGATGAGCAGGATGTGAAAGATTGGAAATTACCTTCTTTGCTCACTTTACAGTCCAGTGAGTACACAGAGATCCAACCGAGAGGAGTAGGTTGCCACTTTGTTTGACAATACGCTGTAGTTTTTTCCGTGTTTGGCTGTGCTGCCGTACCATACTGTAATAGAAGATATGATGATGGTATTGATGATGGCTGAGTAGAACAGAACAAAGTTAATGGTTGGTCTGGTATCTTTTAAACTGGCTAAGGAACTAAAGTGGTTGATGAGCTTTTGCAATGATGTGTTTATTGTTATCCACTTCATCTCATGTATGTTCTGAGGAATGTAAAAGAGTCAGTCTTGTTGATGGGACCGGCATTTATTTGCATAGATATCTTGTGATTTGGCATCAAAAGTCAATCATGTGTTCTTGGGTTTTGTCTGTATTAAGCAGGAGATCAAGTGTAAAATCGTTCCACCTCAATGCGGTACTGGGTTTCATTGTAATTGGCCTACAATGGTGTGTCGTCTGCATATTTTTTTATTCTCACAGAATTGTTCATGGATGTAAAGTAGGCGGTGTAACGTGCCTACATCCACGGTGAATGATGATTAATTCAGTTAATGAAAAGAATGATAAGGTTAATTTGTTATAATGCTAACAAAAAGTGAGACTGTTGGTGCTCACTCAGTCAGTCAATGGCAATTACCAACGTTAACCTTCGCTTAGGAGTGAGTGACCTGGTCCATATTGTATCAAAATATTATTAAAGATATTTGGCCAGGGGTTTTAATTGATAAAGATGCATGACAATGCTGTATAATAGGTTTAATCTGTAGGTCTACTGTGCTTTAATGTAAGCCTGCTTATTTATAAGCCTAGTATATGGGGAAACATAGCTTTCATTTTCAAGAACAGGCTCGAGTTGTCCAATGTTTGCTTTCATTTGTGTGGTAACTATTATGATATATATGGTGAATGTTATTTCTTTTTTTTTTTACATATACAAACCAACATAGTGCAGTAGTGAGCAATCTTGTAAATCCATAATTCCTGAAGTGACATAAAAGTGATTTAAGTGTTTGATCTAAGTGTACATGTGAACAGGTGTGAGTATATATATGTGTATGTGTATGTGTGTGTATGCGTAAACAAAGTTACCATTTATTATTTATTACCATTTTCATTACCATCTCCGCCCCACTACCACCATATTGCCAGTATTGTGTTTGTTGATTTTTATTTCCATCCTTCCTCCTATGTACCAATTGCCATTGTCAATCCTGCATAAAATAAAAGATGATAAAATAAGATAATGTAAGATACCTTTCCCCCACATCTCTTCAGTCCCTATCTTTTCATTTTTTTTTTTTTTTTTTTTTGTGTGTTATGTGTAATGTCTAAGGTGCATTAAAAGAGAGAGTACAGTGCGATAGTGTCTCAAATTGGGACAGAGATGCTGTCCCATTGAAACCACTTCTCGCCTGTCTTGCCTGCCTTGGTGTTTGTGTGGTTTTCCATATATACATTTTTTTTTTTTTTTTTTTTTTTTTTTTCTCCCTATTCTATGTTGTGGTGCATTAAAAACCCGTGAAGAGATAAGGGGGGAATTATTGCAGTAGTGATGATAA
>NC_060158.1:25712823-25725556 GCF_021292245.1 Micropterus dolomieu | reverse complement strand
TCTCATACTTCGTGACTGTATATCCAGGATAGTTTCTTGCATGGCTTTGTTCTCAGCGATGACGGAGGTAAGTTGAGTGTTTACAGTGGAAAGTTTTGCAGTGAGTGTGTCCACGGAGCTTTTCAGTGATTTGTTTTCTTCTGTGAGCGAATCGACTTGTTGTTGACTGTATTCCAGGCTATGGCGGATGTTTTGAAATTCTTTGTGCAGTACTTCGATTAGTGAGAGTCTAGAATCCAGGTTAGATAAGCGCTCGTTGATTGATAAAAGTATGTCGGAACAGCAGTTTGTTTCGGTAGGAGTGGATGCTGGTGATGTTGGTGATAACGGTGAATCGGTTGATAAGGGAGAATCCGAAGTGCGTGGTTTTTTGGCTTTGCGTGATCGGCCCATTGTACAAAGTCTGTTGAAGTGATGGTCAATGTAATCCTCCAGTTGGTCCAGGTCCGAATTGAAATCCAGGTTTTTGAATTAGGATGTTACGGATAAGTTAATCTTTTTCTAGCAGCGGCGCGCTGCCATGTTTAATTTTCGCACCCAACGCGCACACACACACTACGTCAATACGTCATACCTCCAACAGCCCTGGTGAATGTTATTTCTATCTCTGGGGTAACGTAGGCTTACATGCAGCTTACTCCAGACCTTTCTCCACCTACAGAATGTTCAAACTGTTTGGTGCTGCTGTCCAGTAAGCATGCACGTTCAAGTGGTAGGTAGTGTTGTGTCGTTCAAAGAACGTTTCGTTCATAAGGCTTAATCGTGTGTATGACTCGGGAGGAACGGGTTGTCTCAGTGAGTGATTCGTTCATTTTCACGCATGTGTGAAGGATCTTGGACTCTTACGTTCACTCATCACACCGCAGCTGCATGGGCTCCGTCAGCACAGGAAACAGAATTGATTAGTTCACGACTCAACTGTGGGTCTGTTTGAGTCGTTCATTTTTCACGTGACAGCTACTGTGGAGCAGGAATGAACGACTCGTTCACCGCTCACATGGGTCCTCCTCAGTCTTTCGTTCACTCGGCAGGCTGAGTGACTGCCAGCGCTGGAGAATGAGAGGCAGGTCGGTTGTCAGGTAACAGTCACTGGACTGACATTATATCTAATTTAATAACATTTAATAAAGCATAATGTTATTACAGCGCAGTGATGTTGTGTTATAGTTTTAACACAGCCACACCGTAACTTTAGTCCTGCTAGTGTTTACAGCTAACAGCTGATGAGAGTTGTTCTGGTTCTGCTCCACTTCAGAGCCCTGACAGGGTTCTACCGGGAGCCGAATTACCTCCAAGGTCGTCTCCTCTCCAAAACAAACTGACCCGGTCATTAAAACATTAAAACACAGCCACGTAGCGTTAACGTTAGTGTTAGCCCTGTAAACAGCTAACAGCTGATCCAGGTCCGCCAGAGAACGCAACGTAACTTTTACTTTTTATTTACCAACAGAGCCGTGCTGTTGTTTCACAGCTCCTGACTGGTGAACAACCTGCAGTGTTTGAGAGCGATGTGCTCATGTGTTTCTCTGTCTGCAGAATTCAAACCTGATGTGGCCGTGTTTATTTCTCTGTTCCTCTCTCTGTGCTGGAGTTCTTTAAGAACTTGGTGGCTTGATCCAGATTATTATTAAATTGGTTGAATTTTAATAAGAGTGTGTTTATTCATATAGTGTATCAAGCTTATTACTTAAATATATTTACTGCAAATCTGATATTAATATTTTACTCATGGATAGGGACGTTAGGCTACTGTATGAATGAGCACGTCAGAGATAATGATAGTAATTATATACATAAGCCTTTATGGCTGGTCTGGTTGTATACTCAGGAAAGATTGTGAAATTGGAAGGATTTACGAGTAGTGGTGATTACATATTGACAACATATTTCTGTGGTTTTTACATGGTTTGAATTTGGTTGTGGGCCCAGGGGGGTTTATATAATGATGATATACAGTAATCAAGAGGTGAATTTGTGCATTATACTTTGTCAAATAAAGCAAGCCAGGCAGCCTTCCGTGTTTGAGAACAGCGCTTTTTTTTAATCGCCCACTAGAGGTCTGCAGCGTCACAATAACCAGCCTAGTTCAAACGACCGAAATGACAAAAAAAAAGATTAGTTTATTTTAATGAATGAGATTTGACGAATCTGTCAAAAGACTCGAACTTGCCATCACTAGTGGTAGGCACGTGAGCACCGGTGCACCTGCAAGGAGGTCAACTGTAGTGCAAACACCCGAAACAAACATTGTTGTCCTATTACACTCACAGGTCTATTTCTCCTCTCTGAACAATAATATAAAAAAAAAAGGTGATCTGTTAAGCTAGTTAGTATCAAATGCAGTAAAATGGAACAGCTCCATGCATCATGAAATCTGGATCAGAATCGTTAATCATGTTTACACTCGACCCAATTCATTGTAATAATCTCTCCCGATGTCATTGTTCAGTCAAGCCAGGTTGTTGAGGTAGCAGTGGAGGAACAAGAAGCTGTGGACTACTTGAGTATGGATATTGTGTACTCCACACTCACCTCTGGTCACCAGGGAGTCAGTTAAGAGCGAGTGAGTACACTGGTCCACTTGTCCACGGCACACAGCTTTGTACTGGCATTTAAAAAAAGGAGCTAATGCCATTGTTTTTCTTCTGAGGACTGTGTCTTTGAGCCAGTTGCCAGGTTGTGCTCTTCCACTAACCTATATGGTTTTAGGACTACCGTAAGGAGCTATGAGAGGTGATTTCTGCATTCAGCAAATTAATAACCCAAACCTAAAGGCAACTTTACAGTGAAATATAAGCAAAACAAAACATAAAACAAACAACTCATGTTGCATGTAATGTATATTTTTTTACTTATTGCAAAATCACACACATTTTTTTTTAAAGGACAATATACTTAATCAGCATAAGCACACAAGTGGTATTAGCGGTGTGATAGCACGAATTAGCGTGATAAACTGTACTGCTATACTTGTACAAACATAATTCAAGCTTACTTCAGAGTTTATATTGTAAGACATAAAAAATAAATAGAAGGGTTGACCACCAATAGTCGAAGATTCGATCCTTCGATGGGTGGAGCCTGATTCAACTGTCAATCTCACAGTCGAAGCTTTGCAGTGAAACAAGGATCATGCCATTTTGGGGATATGGGGGTGCTCAACGTCTGATTTTACACAGAACTACCAGTTTTCTCTCAATAAGTTAATATACAGCCTATTACAATATACATTTCAACGTTTAATGTTGTAAATAAACATATAAAAAGAATAAAACTTCCAATAAAAGTGTGTGAATAAATCCAAAATTGTAACCCTAACCCTGGGTCGTCAGTGCGCATGTATAAGCGTAGCGTCTATGTGCAGTGGCAGAAGAGGAACACTTGCTGAAGAGACGGAGCTCCAGCTTCACTTGTGTTGTGCCGAGTTGTCCGCACCTCGCGGGACTTTCAGATAATTTATCACCATAGATGAACCACACAAAGAATATTTTATTGTTTTTAAACTGCCGGCTACTTGAAATAGACCCGTGAGGAACCGCGACGTTCATGCACTTGTCAGCAGCAGTAACGCACGCAAAACTCACACAAGACTGGTGAATGACAGGTGAGAGAGAGAACGAGAGAAAAGGGTCTTCAAAAAGCCTCAGTTTAGCTGGAAAGTAAGTTGAATGAATAGATTAAGATTAAAGCGGAACTACCTTTGTGTAACCCCCGCACAAAAACACACATGATTCGACTATCAGTCAACTATAGGCAGGACTTGACAATTCTGATTCAACTTTGTAAATCCTTAGCAGGGGACAGCCCTAATAAATAGTAAAAAAAAATTCTAGAGGCAGTTTAATCTTGTGTCTGAAGCATATACAGTACCAAGCTAGAAGGTTTCTGTGGAGAAACATGTTTTTCTATGACAATGATGTACTGTTCTTTCTTTCTCTAACTGCTTCGACTTATTTCCACGCACTGCAGGTCAGACACTGAATCTGTAACCTCAATGGCCAACAAGCTGCCAATAATATCTATTGAGACTGGTGCATCTTACATCTACATAGTCTCATATGACCTCAGATAGGGGAAAATGTGCAATGTGGCACACAGCTTAACTCATTAACAGGGATTTAACACATTTTTCTGATTATTCCATGAATGCGGGGTATGCTTAGAGTGAACAGACGTTGAATTTTGCTCACCACTGTTTTGATGGGTTCTGTTCTCAGTGGGGTGATACGGTGAATTTAAAGGGCTCTAACGTTAGCTGTTTTGGCTGCAAGTCTGAGACTGACACAGGTTAATTTTCTGAAAACTGCATTTTTAAAAACTTTAGATTGACCGTTCGCTAAGCCATGCCCCCCTTAGTTACTGTAAGTCCGACAATCTGTCTGACTTTTATCACGGCTGTGCCACTGTCTATTACTGCACTCCCAGTTTTGCAGTTGCATTATATATTTGAAGGTTGTAATAAGGCTGTCAAACTGATTCAGACAGACGTGGGAAAAAAATGAAAGATAGAAACTAAAGCTTACCAGTCACACAGTACAAGTGAAACCACCACATCCTCTGACTATTGAGACAAAAGACAACGATATTATGTTCCTGTAAAGATGTGTAGGTCTCTATTCATTATTACAATCTTTAAAAGCAGAGCAGTAGGGCTTTAATACGTTACATTCAGTAGGACGTACTAACATTACATTAGGAGCAAACCACAGCCTACATTACAAGAGAATAAATCATACTTCTTTGAACCTCTCTGGGTAGCGACTGTAATTAGTGCCCCAGGAACAGTGTTTGACCATATCTTAGAAAAATACACCAAAAAAAAAAGCTGACTCCTTTTGCATTAGAGTCAATGGAGCACAGCCATGAAAGTGTCGGACCTCAGTTTTTTGGCCAGCTGTGTATTGGAGGCGTGGCTTAGCGAAGGGTCAATTAAAGTTGAATAATAATAATTACTATTAAAAATAAAACTAGACTTTTGTCTTCCTAAACTATGTTCTTAAATCCCACACGCGCACGCACACACACACACACACAGTTCAGTGTCACGCAAACAAGACAGTAGGCTTAAGATATGGAAACCATGGCAACAAAGGTGAAGGAAAATCTTTTTTGAAGGAAGATTTCACCCAGAAACATGTTCAGACCTTCAGGGATGAAATAAATCATCAGTGAACATTACAAACTAGGTTATACAGAAAAATGTAGAATTTATATTTAAAAAACATGAAAAAAAAGAAACAAATTTATACTTATATATAGCAGCCTAAATGCACTTAAAACATTCAAATGAATGGGAGGAGCAGCGTTTTTGCCGCAACGCCTGATTTGGTGTAAATACAGCCGTAGAGAGCTGTGAGTAGCAGTGGGTGCGAGTCTAAACAAGAAATTGCGTGAGATATATACAAGCAAACACACCAAAATGTTATAGTTAGTTTATTTTGTTCAGACTGATGATAAACCTACACTCTTGACAACTCCGTGGACTTCCTTAATAAAACGGCACACATCATGGCCTTTCACAAAGAAGACCCCATCAAAGCAGCCAGGCTCCTAGTCCCTAAAGAAAAACATCTCAATATTGCCAACACATAAAAGCAACTGTGTTCCCATCAGGAGTCCACTGACTCCCGCAGTGACTGCGTGTAACCTGTGGCACATGACGATAATAACAGCCTGAAAGCAGTAACAACATAAAATGAAAGAAAAAGGAAAACATACATTGTTTCTCTAACAAAGACCACACCAGTGAGATATGGATTTAGGAATAATTTATTGCATGTTATGGATGGAGGTGAGCTGAGATGATGTAGGAAGGATGGATAAGGGGTCCGGAGGGAGGAATGAGGGATGCAGAGATAGAGGAATGGGGGTGAGGGTTGAGGGATGAAGGGATGATAGTTAAGGGATAGAGATTAGAGGGATGAAGGGTAATGGATAAGGAAAGAGTAGTGGGGGATGGAGGGATATGAAGAAGGCCGGTGTCTGCTGGCAGCAGACAAGTGGGAACCGGTGAGAGTCAAGATAGGGAAGCCGTCTCTTGGTTGATTGATATAGAGCCAAAAGGACAGATGGAAAGGTACAAGGTATGCTGGGGAAGACCAGCAGTGTCAGTGCCCAGTGGGTAGGCAGATACCAGAACAGTTTCTACAAAGTGCACATAATAATATTTTCTTAGTTAGACAAACTGACCTAAGCGTTAGCCAAGCGTCCTCTTTTAGCTGACATAAAAGAAAAAGTCTTTGACATACTAATGTCAAAGCTGCTGCTGTCATCAGTCAGGCCCATAAATAGTATTTTTGTTTATTAATTGCAACATTATAGACAAGATATGTAAAGATTAACACATCCTCACTGGACATTTTTCCTTACCGCTTGTGTACGTCCATGTAGCTGGGTCTTGCTCGTCAATTTTCGGAGCCATGCTGAACATGTGAGAAAGGTCAAAACAGCCACGCGCAAATAAGACGCACCGTTCTCCATAGACATTCTGCGAGCATGCCGCGTATCAACTGAACACAAAATTTTGACTTTAGCATACACATTGCACGTATTGTAAGTCTTAACCGGTGTTGTTTGTAGGTATTTTGGTGAGACTGGTTTGCAATGGCACATCAAAGATCAGGGATGTATTCTTCTTCAGGTCAGAGCTGTGTTTGTACTGTGTATTGCTCCTGCAAAGCAACAGGCAGCAGGTCGCTTGATAACAGGGCTGCCTTCTTCCCACTCATTCACTGCAGGACAACAGCGCCTGAAGAATACCTCCAATTTCTGTCTCCCCGAGCAACTTGTTTCTGCCTAAGATAAAGTGATCACTACAGTGACCACAAACATCAACACTTGAATGTGAGGCTCTCTGCCTGTAGAGTAAACCCACCACTCATCAGGGAATTCATTCTGAAATTGAAAGGATGGTTGGGTATTCGAGGATGAAAAGTTGGGGAAAATCTTATAGAGGATAATGGCTGAGGAGAACAAAGGTGGAATGGCTGCTTATAACAACAAAGAAAAACAAAGGCGAAGGAAAGGAGGTGGTTAAAAACCTTTCAGCACAAAGGAGACATTTGCCAGAGGAGAGAAAGGTGGATAATGGATGAATTTAAATGGATGGTAGGTTGACTGGATAGACTGTAGAGTAATGAAAAATGATTTCAAGAAAAAAAAAAACAATGCTGATAGTTATGGTGGAAGGTAAACACCTTAAGGCAGCAGCCCACTTGTTCTCAGTTCAATAAATCAGTCCTGAGGGAGGGACACACAGCGTGACAGCTGTCTTCTTCGCCAATCATCTTGTTATGACGGTTTCTTGTGATACTTTAACAGAGCAGCTGTTACATGCTCAAACAGGAGGAAGAGCTGACAACATTTCACATGTAATGACAGTAGTTACAGAATGTGTTTGTGTGTTAAGTCGTTATTAGTTCTATTAGCTTATGTTAGTGTTTTTTCTGTTGTACAGTTAACAAAGAAATTGCTTTTATAAGAACAATAGAGCTTTGTTTCTGATCAGTGTGCAGATGGACGTTAGATCCTACTGTCTGCTAGCATTGTGGCTCTATGGAGGGCAGTGTTGGTCAGTGTCGTCGGTCAGTCTTCCACTTTGGTCCACATTGAAATATTGTAACAGTTTTTGGGTGGAATACATTGAAACTTTGTTCAGACATCCATTGATTCCGACTGACTTGGGTGATCCCTAGACTTTTATCCCATGCAACCATAAGGTGGACATTAGTGGTTCATAGTAAAAGTATTTTGACAACTATTGGATGGATTTGCTACAGATGGTCCATTCCCAATCTCCTCACTCACAGACTTTGAGGCAGGTTTCTGATAAGGAGCATAGGGCTCAAATTGGGGTAAACTTGTTAAGTGTACGAGGGCCCTCTTGCAGCCTTTTTTAGCCCTTTATGCACACTTTCTGCTAGTCTGCATCTCTGCAGACTTTCCCTGAAGGAATAACCCACAGTTCATAGTGTTGTGATGTTAAACAGGTTTACAAGGGGAAGCCTGGAGGCATTTAAAAAGGTAAATAAACATGGAAGGAGCAACAACAAGAAAAAATAAGTTTACATGTAAGTGCATGATGCTGTTTTGGTAAGAACGAGTAAATTGATTAGATCAGCCCGTCTGCTTCATAAGTGCATCGGCAGTGAAGAAAGTAAACAATTGTACGTAACATGTTTTGGTGTCGTCAAGGTAACATGATATATCACAAAGTCCCCTTATACCATTTTGGGCCGTTGCAGCCTCTCGCAATAAAGCACTTACCAGGTGACTAGGATGCAGATTGAGATTTGGCGTTTTTTGATAGCACCACCAGCAGACAAAAGTTGACAAGTTTGACATCTTCTTGATGGATTGCTGAGCAGGCCTCTGTAATGATGTAGGCACAACAGTTTTTGATTTCCTGTTGCTTGTCCAGCCTGAGTACCATTTCGTCCAGACTGGACCCAGAGCAGACTTCAGCCAGGAGCAGCCTAAAATTCATGCTGGGCCAGTCATATCCCAGCTCTTGTTCCTCTCCTCTAGGGTGATCACAGCACCCGCCGTGGTGCCTGGTCCTGTTGATCTGACTGGGCGGATTGGCTCAAGGTCGGCTGCTCTTTATTCCAAACCCCAGCTTCATTATTTGACTTAAATGACTGTATATCTGTCGTAGGTAAAACCTGTTTTGGCGATAAAGCTGGTTTTACACTTGAATGTATTATAAGTGTAAAGTTGTAGTTACTGATGGATTATTACAGTTAAAAAAACATTGTCTTATATACTGTAACTCTATAGCTAGATGGCTAGGAAATCTTAAACATTTTTTGACATTCACTCCTTTGAGATTTAGGCTTTCACAAAGTGGTTAATTGGATCCTTGGCAAGAAAGGAGAAGCAGCCTAAAGCCCCTTTAAAGTGCAATTTATACTCCTGTGTTGAATCTATGGAGTATAAATCAAGCTTAACACTGGACAAAACACCCACTAACACCTGGCTTTTGTCTACTGTGTGAAAGGGTACAACTGGCATTCACTCCAGGGTTAAATGACTGCTGTAGACAATGGTTTTCAATGGACAGGATGGAAACGTAACATCCGGGTGGGCACGCTAATTTTCATCCCTTTTTTTGGTGCGACTCAACACAATCACCGTAACATTTTCACTGGCTTCCTACGCGCTAATTTTGGTGTAGTAGTAGGGACCAGTGGCACAAGAAGAAGATGAACATGACATTCTATTCATATTCCGGGGCCCTGTGGCTTAATGGTAGAGCGGTTGATCCACTAAAAGGAAGATCGGCAGTTCAATCCCTGACTTCCCCAAGATAGTGCAAGATACTGAACCCCAAATTGCTGTGTGAATGATTTGTTTCTTTCTGATGCAGTTGCATGAATGAGGTGAATGTGACTTGTAGTGTAAAGCATTTTGAGTGGTCAGAAGACTAGAAAGCCGCTATACAAGTACAGTCCATTGACCATTTGAGTGATCAGCAGAAGTTAAAACCTCATGAAAGAGTCTACTGTACCTGAACCTGAGCCAGAGAAGAAAATACTCACAACACAACAACACAATTTCCCAATTTTCCATTCCACCTTCACGCTCTGTGTCCAGACTGTTGCTGCTATCAAAACACCAGCCTCCTTCTGTATCGATCCTTTCATTTTCCTGCTAAACTTCACTGAATACTGTTTGCTTGCTTGCGGTCTGGCCTGCTGCTATCTGCTGGAGGATGTCCAGTCGATCCCTTAAGACCCCTTCGCGCTAGATTTCCTCCACATCATCAATTTGACAGTAAAGATGCTTTCCCAGCACCTGACTCTTGGACTTTTAACTCCACTATGCCTCCTAGTTTGTGCAGTAAAACACTCACAAATCCTGATGTATTGGAATATCTAAAACCATAACCACCACAACTTAATAGTAAAATTAAACTGTTGATTACTTTTATGCATACACAAACCATCTGCTCATTGACTTCTAAAAAGAAGATGCAATTCATTGAAAGTTTTGGGAGGATGGCCTGTTGGGTAGCATATCTGAGATGAGATTCTTTCAGATCTGTAAATGAGCATGGCCTTTAAAAGGTGCAGGCTCACACCATGTTACTATTGTTACACCTGTCAAATTTTCCCCGCTCACACAGCACATGTGCAGATTTGCCATTGTCATTCAGAGTCGTTCATGAGTTGGTTCGATAGTGGAGGGAGAACGAAACGATCTTCTCACTACAAAGCAACGAGGCCTACATTCTCTACCATCCTTCAGTCTGTGTTGTCTGCATGTTTTGTGGTGTTGTCTACCTCCCTGTTCTCCTTCTGTGCTGGAATAAATAACAATATACAACCACAGTTGGCAAGTTGGAAATGGAATTTTATAAATAGTTGTTACGCTGTGTAAAATGTAGATAAAAACCAAATGTGATGATGTGCAAAACATTGAAACCACATATTTAATTGATTCTAGCACAAAGACAACTTACCAAATGATGATTTTTTAGATAGTTTGAGATTACAAGATATAGTCTTAGGCCCTGTCTATTCGAACACAGGTCTTTTCATACCCGTGACTTTTTTTACGCGGTTCGGCCGTTCGTCCACACGGAAACGCAGGTCACTGAAACTGAACATTTTGGAAAAATGGGTGATTTTAAGAAACTAACTGTGCGCCGTCATCTGCTGTGTTTGATGTCAGATCTCCACTGCCTGCTTTGTTTATGATTTTCCTTTGCTTTGATTGGTCAACGTGGCTTTCCGGTTACGGTAATAGCGCCGCCTGGTCGTTTGGCAGGCTCTTGACAGCGCGTGATGGCGTGTTTTTGCATTTTCATGTAGACTAATTTTTTTTTAAACGAAGGAGGAAAAACTCTAGTTATAAAAATACCCCTATACGTGTGGACTGGGCCTTATTGTCTGTTCCAGGTGTATGAAGGGAACTGGGAAAGAAAGCTTTCATGTGCCAGGCTCCCCTCACTTGGAGCGGCTTTTTTAAAAGACTTGAAACTAAGGCTACGTTCAGACTGCAGGCCAAAGTGACCTGAATTCGATTTTTTTTCTCATATGTGACTCAGATCAGATCTTTTTATGACAGTGTGAACAGGCCAAGTCACATGGAATCTGATCTTTTCCAGTTCAGAATTGGGCCACTTTCATATGTGGTCCAAGTCCGATACAGATCGGATCTTTTTAAATGCAACCTTAGTTTTTGTCACTGTGTATAGATATTTTGAAGTTTGTTTATTAGTGGTGTGTAAATGTATATCTTATGTTTCTTGTTGTTATTGTTGTCATCTGTAACCTTTTTCATGCTGCTGTCTTGGCCAGGTCAGCCTTGTAAAAGACATAATTGATCTGAACAGGTCTTACCTGGTTAAATATGGGTTAAATAAAAAAAGGATTGTCATTACAATGTGAAGATACCGCTGATAGGCTACTCTAAAGCTTTAACAGTAACACTTTTATCTTAGGAATGGCTCTAATGGCTCTATTGAATGACATAACATGAATATTTATATACAACCTTCAGGGACAAAGCAGGTCTTCAAGACTGATCCTTGAGATGTGAAGTGACTTTTTCAATTCCTTCTTTGTCTGAAATATAAACTACATCCTCATTATTGTCACACAAAGGTATTCTGAGGGGCACCAAACACAACGACTGCATGGCCTTATACCATATTGTGTATGTCAGTATAGGCCGGTGTTCTATATTAAAGGTTTGGTCTTGGTAATACACTGCCATTTCCAGGAAGAAAAAGGGTAAGGGTAAGGGTATTAACTGTGCTTTTTAATTAAATGGGGTCAAATTTCAACATACTCATGTCATTCTTCAGTACTTTGTTATAATGTCTGTCTGTGTACTGTTACAGATTGCTGGGTGTTTATTTACAGTGTCTACATAATGGCTGTAATCTTATCGATCATACCACAGTATTCCCCCAGCTACAGTCAAGCAGGAAGCTACATTCAACAAAATATTAGAAAATTTTCAATCTGGTTTCAGGAAGTACCACAGCACTGAAACTGCCCTGCTTAAAGTCACCAATGACCTTTTAATGTCTGCTGATGAAGGTATGTGCTCAGTCCTGGTACTCCTGGACCTTAGCGCTACCATTGATCACAACATCATGTTAGACAGACTGAGGCACTGGGTGGGGATCTCTGGTACTGCCCTAGAATGGTTTTCATCCTACCTGTCAAATAGGAAGTTTTGCCTGTCTGTAAACAACTATGTCTCTTCGTTCTGTCCAGTTAAATATGGTGTGCCTCAGGGGTCGGTCTTAGGACCCATTTTGTTTTCCTTGTATCTGCTTCCCCTTGGACATATTATCCATAAACATGGTATTTCTTTTCATATTTATGCTGATGACACACAAATATACTTGCCCGTCAGATCCACAGACCCTGGAATGCTGAGTTCACTTAACAACTGCCTTTGTGAAGTAAAAAAATGGATGTCAAATAATTTCCTCCAGCTGAACTCAGACAAAACAGAAATCCTGGTCATTGGGTCCCAGCAGATGGCAAATCAAATACTGCCATCTGCTGGTTCCCTAGTAAATCACATTAAGCCTGTTGCAAAGAACCTTGGTGTTTGGTTTGATAGTAATTTAAATTTCGAGCAGCACACCACAAACCTTGTTCAATCATGTTTTCATCAACTTAGAAATATAGCAAAAATTCGATCTATGTTAACTTTTAAGGACACCGAGACCATTTTACACACCTTCATCTCATCACGCCTGGATTATTGC
>NC_060158.1:25689684-25712723 GCF_021292245.1 Micropterus dolomieu | reverse complement strand
AAGAAATGGCTTTCTTCTTGCCACTCTTCCATAAAGGCCAGATTTGTGCAGTATACGACTGATTGTTGTCCTATGGACAGAGTCTCCCACCTCAGCTGTAGATCTCTGCAGTTCATCCAGAGTGATCATGGGCCTCTTGGCTGCATCTCTGATCAGTCTTCTCCTTGTATGAGCTGAAAGTTTAGAGGGACGGCCGGGTCTTCGTAGATTTGCAGTGGTCTGATACTCCTTCCATTTCAATATTATCGCTTGCACAGTGCTCCTTGGGATGTTTAAAGCTTGGGAAATCTTTTTGTATCCAAATCCGGCTTTAAACTTCTCCACAACAGTATCTCGGACCTGCCTGGTGTGTTCCTTGTTCTTCATGACGCTCTCTGCGCTTTAAACGGACCTCTGAGACTATCACAGAGCAGGTGCATTTATACGGAGACTTGATTTCACACAGGTGGATTCTATTTATCATCATTAATCATTTAGGTCAACATTGGATCATTCAGAGATCCTCACTGAACTTCTGGAGAGAGTTTGCTGCACTGAAAGTAAAGGGGCTGAATAATTTTGCACGCCCAATTTTTCAGTTTTTTATTTGTTAAAAAATTTGAAATATCCAATAAATTTCGTTCCACTTCATGATTGTGTCCCACTTGTTGTTGATTCTTCACAAAAAATTACAGTTTTATATCTTTATGTTTGAAGCCTGAAATGTGGCAAAAGGTCAAAGTTCAAGGGGGCCGAATACTTTCGCAAGGCACTGTATATTTTAATATTAGTCTATTGTCTCCCAGTGTACTTGTCTCAAAGTGTCTCTGGTGTTTCCCCCTAAGCCCTTTGACTGTCAAAAATAAAGTGCTTTATAAATGTAATCCATCACTATTGTTATTACTTTTTTATTACCGTTTACTGATTACAACAACTAACTACAGCTCTGCTTCAGCCATCGGCTCATCTGTGTCATGTACATTGACCTGGTGTGTAATGTGGACACAGAAGTCCTGTTAGAGAACAACAAAGCCCTGTTCAATAAAAATATCTGATCATGTTGATGAATGTTCTGTCCAATTACACCCATATTTCCAATTTGGGGTTCGAACAACTATATATTTCTTTACAGGCCAGAATCTGAGGACTGTGGACAACATCCAGACTAAAGTGTTTCCATGCACCACACAAGGCTGATCTTCCAGACCCAGGACAGTGTAACAGACAGTTCAATCAGGCAGCTACAGACAGTTTGTAGTGTGGCAATGTGGAGCACTTGGTCACAGAGTCGTGATACTGAGTCGCTGTGTCTGGAAGATATGCAACTGATCCACCAGGACAATGCAGAGGTTTAATCCTAGCAGGGTGTAAGATGAAATGTCACTAACTGCTACACAAGTTCATTTAGTTTCCTTTTTTGCCCTTTAGTTTGTTAATTTTGCTCTAGATTAATAGTTAGTATAGTTCCCTTGTTCAGCCAACTGGGTTACTTGGTTGGTTTGTTACTTTATGGTTTCTTTAGTATTCATTTAATATTTTGAGCAGGGTGCCATCTTGTTGGGAGGCTAGGCACCCGTGGCAAGATCCCTTCACTGTTATGCATGTGAGTAGTTGCACGGGGGCACTATATAGACTGCACCACTTTTGCTGTGAATAATGTGTTGAGGTTTGTAGTGCTGCACTTAGGGTGGGTAGCGGTAGCACTGCTGGGCACTCCTCAGCGTAGTCTGTCTCTCCACAAGTGACCTCTGCTTAGTTTTGGTTAAAGTTATTTTGGGGCACTGGATTTATATTTCTTTATTTACACTTATATTAAAGTAGTTTCTAACTAATTATTGTAATAAAAATGTCTTACTTACCATTTTAATTTTTATTGCTGGTTCACATTCCTAAGTGTTTTTCTTTGCTGATTAAAAATATATTTTGGTATACTTTGAATCACGTCTCTGCCTCATCAGCAATGTTCCTGTGTGCCTTTATTCTCCATCAATCAAGGTTTAAATAGTATTTCCTGGGGTGAAATTCCCTAGGTGGCGTTGTTGGCTTTCATTCAATTCCCCCCTTTCTGGTCCCCCGTGCCACACTTAGGACATCTGTAAGATAGAAGCTACAGTCTGCAGCTATCATAGATTAGCAGAAAGACTGGAAGCAGGTGGCAACAGCTAGCTAGGTAAATCTCATCGGTTTATTAAAAAAAAGTATAAGTTGTGGTTTTATGGGGGGCTATGTGCTAGACTTTCTAGTGTAGTGAGTTTCTGGAATATGGATTTGCCTGGCCACCTGTGCCTGGTAAGCGGTTTCCCCTTGCTTCCAGTTACTAAGCTGACCATCTCCTGGCTGCAGCTTCATATTTAATGGACAGACATGACAGACGGAGCAACATTATCTTTCATTTGGAGTCGTGTTGCTGTCCACCGGGCGAATGGGTGTCCAATATTGATTGGGAAATCATCTGGCTCTTTAACTGCTAACTGCTCCCCTACTAAAGAAGCTAGTCACATCACCGTGATGAGCAGGTAGTGTTCAGTGGGCTTCTGGAGCTTTTTCAATGGAAACAGCTGCCTGCTGTAGCCCAGAACCTACAATCTGAGAATGGTGAGAGCTGCAGTCAGGTGATAAAACTCTGGTGGTTCATCATTACAAGTGACTCATTTTCACGTTGTCATTGTTTTCACTCGTCATTTCAGACACTGTTATTACAGAAAAAAATGATTATCTGCTCTAACATTTACTGAAATGAGAATTATCTGGCTTGCAAGTTTACTGTATGAGTTTTATGACTTCCAAGGACTAAACGCACATTTTACACACAGCTGCTCTAGTCCTGTACATTTTGTACAGTCAGTGTATTGGCTATTTGGCACCATATACAGATTGCACAAACAGGAGAGCTGTCAAATTTGCATTCTATCTATCCCCTCTATAAAACAGTAGGCAACAGTTTCTGTTCCAGACCATCAGGCAAGCCAAGACTACCCACCTTACACCAAACGGCACACAGACTAAATCAACAAGTAATTGTATAACTTATTTTTAAAGCATATTCCTTAAAGCTTGGTTTGATGTAAAATGTGCATGATTAACATTGCGTAGGCGTAGAGGTGTCAGGGACGCAAACAGCTTTGTTCATATACTTGCCCGCGTACATTGCGTTTACCTGGAGGATTAAACCTGAATCCACTAGGGGGCAGATCAGGACCGGGACATCCCTCACCGACACCGGATTATCTTCCTTGACAACCTCTGAATTTACACATCGTAAACAAACCAAACACAGTGGCACTCAAGCAGGTTGTGATTTTAATGAGACATCATAACAATCTCGATAATTGTGGACTAGCTCCAGGAGATTTATTGTAAACATCCCACCATAATCCTTTTGTAAAACCCAGCTGCTGACCTTCTTCTTTTGCGTTTAATGGCAGTTGGCAAACCAATTGCACACCGGCACCACATTGGCTGGTGTGTGGAACAGTGGACTGCTGCAGACCTACCTGTCAGATCCGACATACTGCCCCCATTTCCATGTGCTGAGTTGCATCTCACGGCCAGTGGGTGGATGTCTTGTCACTGTGCGTGCTGCAGCTCAGTGTGTTTCTCCGCCAGTGTTTTTGAGGGTGTGCCACACTAGCCACTAGGCGAGGATTATGACGCACTTTACATAGTGAAGCACAAAGGTTACAGAAGTAAAGACCAGACTACAATCAATGTTGTAGTCTGGTCTTTACAGTTTTGAGGCAGTTCATGAGCAGTGTTATTGTTTTTGTTTGGATTTTACGCACAAAACATACAATCGCCTTATAAAAAGCAATTCATTGTTATAGATTAAACTACCCTGAAATCTAAAGTAGTTCAAAACACAGCTCCACCTTGACCAAATCCAGCAGTAAAAGTCTTCTTACACACTAATGCATCATGGATAATGACCCAACAATATAGTATTGAGTATTATAAAACACTCACAGTGGCCTTTTTCCTGCATTTACTTTACATAATGCATACCTTACATTGTCACTAGTGCTTATAGACAGGACACGTTAACTGCCTGAGCTATAGGATAACATACAGTGTTGAAAGTGATTATTGTATCTAATGTGCCTCAAGAAAAGCATATAGTATAAAGGGCTGGAATTGGAACCCTGGTGTACCACACACAAAAAAAGATTTCAACAGTACAGAAAAAGGGAGGAAGCTAAATAAACTCAGAGCTGATTGACCAATACCCATCTGACCAGGGACATGTTTTAATATATTGTGATCAACTATCCACATGTGGACTTGCACAACATGATAAAGATCACAGAGTTAATTGTCTTGAAAAGTGCTTGTGACCCTAGTTGGAAAGGTGCGAAACTTTTTTCACCTCATTAACCACAGATTGACAAGCAAACATCTAGATCTACATCTAGAAGATTAGTTTTTTTGTACATATCCTAGTATTTTTAAGCGTTAAGTGTTGTCATTAAGTAAGGGCAGTGACAGATGAAAAAGATGTCCCCGCATGTACTGTTAAAGTCTCCATGTTTATGTAAAGTGAGGGCTCCCAAGGAATAAAGAAACTCAATGAACAGAAGCTTTAAATTATCTACAAGACATGGATATTCACCACCAAGAATGAAAACTGTGTTATATTGGGACACAACTACTGATAAGCCTTGAAAGTCCTGAATTATAAAGGTTTTGTGGTCTCTAAATTAAAATGTGCAAATGGGAGTCTTGCCCTTGAAATGTATAGACAAATTTAAATAAATTCAATGGTGAAAAACTGGATGGCTCTTGATACTGCAAATCTCTAACTAAAAATGTTTGTGAACCAAATGCACAAGCTTACAGCCACCCAGTCTGTTCTTATTCCCAGAGCATCAAATACCTACACTTTGTCACATCCTTCGACACCAACGCACATGGCAGTCTTTAGCGTCATAGTTGAACGCACTGGGGGAAGGCCTCTAGTGTCATTGTTCAATGTTCATTGTAAAAGTAGGCCTCTTAAAAATACAGATACATTCTTACAGAAAAGTCAGGATGAGACTGGTGTTCATTTCCTGCGTGAAACAAAAAATGAACATTGATAGTTTTTAGTTACATAATTACTTAACTCACATAAGTTAAATAATGGTCTTTTCCTAAACCTAACGAAGTAGTTTTGGTGCCTACCAAATTGCGCCATTTCACAACATTAACCACTAGTTTTATTTCTCTTTAAGTGTGCCCGGACGTTGCACATTTATTATTACTAACTTGAGTGACGCTAAAGGGTAACCACAAACAAAGTAAGCCTGTAGTTCAAATTTCCCATCAAGTCTGCTCTATGTTTGATTGTGTAGAGATGTCAGTGAACATTGACAGTAGAGTCTCAAACAGTAGTTTTTGAATATTTATTTTAGACTTAGCCGAACACTCATCACCCAACTAGTAGCAAAGAAAACAACTTTCAGAAGTAATGCTGGCAAAGGTCCAGTCAGTCTCGTATTGATCCAATCTGTGCTCTGACAGCTATTTTATTTTCTCACCTATTATGAAACATCCGTTGTTATTAAAACTGATTGATCAGGTTAGTGGGGGGTGTCCAGGCCAAATGATTCCTAACACGTCTGTCCAGCAGGTGCTCTTCTTTCACTGTTGTAACTCTTGCTTGCTCTTGATCTCCCTTTGCTATTCTTCTTCTGCTGTAGAAGCTTATGTGTAATAAAACTGACCATTAAAATCAATGTATTTCCTGTAATAAATGATGCAACATTAACACACACTGAAAGCGGAAAGCTTGGTGAAGTGTAGCTAAATAGTATTACTGTTCAGTTAAAAAAAAAAAAAAAAAAAAATAGGAACTGCTTATTTATTCAGAACCCGTCAGAAAAATATCAAAAAAGACAGGCCTCCATCAATTATTAATGTAAGGTTGTTTTGTGAGTTTTCAGATCCAGTTGCATTTCAGCGTAATTATTTTGTGTCCTAATATACTTTCATATAATACTTTAAAAGCTTTTACATTATGCATGCCTTTGGAGACACCAACAGGGACTCTTATTTCCCAACAGGCACTGACCTTTTCATTAAGAATGAACAAGGAAGCTTCAGAGAGTGGGTCGCTCAAATTAGGCAGGACCAATCCTGTCTAACCAAATGCTAACATTTGGTGCCTTTGAACATGTTAATTCTTTTGGCATTTACTTAACACTCAGCCCCTCCTTCATATGCATTGTTTATGCATTGTGCTTTCTACCTTGTGGCAACACTTTTCCTGTTTCCTTTTTTTGGAATGGAAATCCATGTCGGGCTAAATAGTTGACTAGTTTTATTGCAAAAGTAAATAAGATTAAATGTAAACACATGCTTGTTGTGTCCTGCTTGTGGTCCTTTGAACTCACTCTCAGTCAGGTTGGCTAATTAGGATCTTTAAAGCAACAGATTCAAGAGTCATTGGAAATTAAGGCACTTCAGTGTGCAGTTGTCCTGTAATTGTGGATGCACTTTGGCGAGTGTAAAGCAGTCTTGTGAACATTAGGGAGCATAAAAACTCCAAAACAAAGCTGACAGTTAGCCCTGACATTCTGTCACTTTCTCAAGTTGTTGTGGGTAATTATTAAAACATATTAATACACCTGGTCTGGTAGTGATGAACCCATATAGAATTCCCACCTGAATCTGCAGCTCCCCTCGGCTTTACAGAGCTTTATAGTAAGTTTCAGATGACTGTTTTCCACCTGCAACTACTGCTGAGAATAAACTAAAAAGTTTCAGCACTCTCATATTGTCATTTTCGACTACAGCTGGCAGCTGTTTTCAGCAAAAAAAAGCTCTAAAAACTGACTCAACACCAATTGCAGACATACATGCTTGGTGGGTGAACACAGTGGAGCATTTAGCAGCTAAAGAGACCACGGTTTTATTCCATCCTCTGCCCAGCGTCAACATCCACTGGAAAAGTGTCAGCAGTGGAGCGTGTAGCCTACCACACATTATTGACTTGTTTGTGCTATCGCTACATTCTTCACACATTGATGTTCTCTCCTCTCAAAATCTGATGTCAGCAAATGACAGTAATGTTAAGTTTGTGTAATTTAGCTTGCAGTGCATCTCCCATATCCCAGCAGGGTAGCATATGTCTTGGTCTGTCTGTGTCTCGGTTGCTTGCCAGACTTTGTGCCTGACCAATGTTGTGAGTGAAATACAGCAATTTATTACGTTTGATAAATAACAGGCAACAATGTTTATAAACTGCAGCTCGGAAAAGATAACCATGTAGCGCATGAACGTGCATTCATGCGCTACATACGGTAAAACTTCAATTAATAGCCGAGTCCCAAACAGCCGCCTATTTCCTACTGGATGGGTGTGGGAACACATTTTGACAGTTTTTATAAAAGTTCTTTGGATGTATAAAACCTCTTAACCCCCGCGGGGTCTCCCGTTTTAGCTGCTTCTTCGCTGCTCAGATCGTGAACACAAATATTAATGTTTAAATGTATGATCGATATGTCCGTATGAACATGCTAAACATCGTTAGATCAGTTAGATTCTCCACAATTCAGTCGTTCAGTTCAATGAACGGAAACAACAAGCCCCAAAGTCTAATTCTTATAGATTTACCGGTGTTGTTGTTTTCAATAGGTTGCTGCCTTCAAAATAAAAGCGCATAAGCCAGCTGTCGGAGCTAGATCAAATGAATGACGTTTATTTGATAGTATTTCATAATTTTTATTCAAATATTATTCTGTTTGAAATAAAAAAAAAACTGTTTCATAGTAGTTTCAGTTTTGTGCAAAAGGAATTAAAGGCCTGTCCCATGTGGACGCCTGTCCCAAATATAAGCTAAGCTGTTATTCAAAGTTTTACGGTAGTTAGCTTTGCAATGCATGAATGAAACTTGCACATTCCAGCAACGACCTCTGTGCGGACCACTCCAGACAATAGATGGATGTAATGATATGCCTTATAGCGCACATTTTAAAACAAGACAATAATTTTCTCAGTCAAGGTTTAGTAACAACAAGATGGGAAGCAACAACTTGACATTGAATATTAAACTGATGATAACCTGGGCAGACTGGGCAATGCAGGTGCACATATCTCAGAAAATAATAAGCATTACATATTCAGTCAAATCATAGTATAAATTTTATTTTAATTTTGAAAATGTATTAAAGGAAACCTGGGGGGCCAGTTTGAATGAGCCAGATGGAGCTGATAAAATTAATATTTAGCAAGTATTGTTATCTATAATTTACAGGGGCTAAGCTTCACTTTGTCAGTAGAGTAGATGCCGGATCGTCAGACAGTACTAGCCCATTATCATTGTATAAATTAAATAGTCAAAATGTGCTTGTCTTTCTAAAGAGACAAAATGACTTAGGTCAGTTTAGGTGTGGCTACTGTTACGTACATGAATATGACCACCTTCACCTACAAGGTGATCAAGATCATCTTGTAGATCGCAAATTAACACTTTCACATCGCAAATTACACAATCAAGAACAAAATAAACAATGTAAGAGGAAAGTCTTTTTAGCCTTTTAACCCTTTTTAAATCAGATGACATATTTTGACTACATTACCCAATTTTATGGTTTTAGGCAAATCTTATGTACTTATGCAAATTAATGTATTAACATTTTTTTTTTTTACAGTATCAGTAAACTGTTATTTGTTATTAATATAACAGATAACAGTAACATATCAGTAAACTGATCAGTAAACAGATAACATATCAGTAAACTGTAACTATTATCAGTAAACATTTGAAAACATCACAGACCTTGACTTTACTCTATCAATTTATATTCAGATTATTAATGTGTTATATTTTAACTTGTCACACTAGCTTAATCGCCTTCTCACAGACGAGTGACAGAAACACTCAAAGCATTCAGACCATTTGTTGCCTTTTCTAAGAAGTCAGCCACAGATGGAGTGAATGTGCTAAGAGACAATTCAGCAGAACAGTGTCTGCAAACGGCGATTTTGCATCTTTCTCGGACACTTTAAAATGCTTCCACACTGCCGACATGTCAAAGTAATTGTTCGGTAAAATTTGTTTGGTCTTTTGGCTCATTAGGTCAAACACCGAAAGAGCTTTTTTTGCCATTTTCGGACGATTAAATTATATAAATCAATAAATAAATAAACCTTCACCAGTCTGAAGACATGCGGGTAAGGTGAACTGGAAACCGAATGCCCAACTGTTACTGTTAGTGTGAATGTGTACATGTTGGGTAATCCATGTTACTGACATGGCCTTGAAGGATAAACAAGAATGCAACAAGAATGTAGCCCTTTTTTTATCCCTTCACATTTACAAGGAAAGCAATAAAAACATTAAGAACATTTTCTGTTTTATTTAAATCAGTGACCTTTACTTTGATGACCCAAGTTGTAGATACAAAGCATGAAGCATCTCCAATACTGAGCTTGAACTACAGCGGTTGTGGTTGCATTAATGGTATTCTGAATTGTTTAGTGGACATGCAAATGAGGAGAGGGGAGCATTGGGGTCCCAGATATGCAAGCCCAAAACTGAACTAGTACAGAGACTCATCAAGACAAGTGTTTGACTCCATCCTTTCAAACCAAATCACATTTTAGCTGTTTTATGCAGGTTAGGATCTTGGAATGCAACAGGGCAGCAGAGCAGCCAACCTCCTCCTCCAGCAAATTCTTCCAACTTTCCCACACATCCAGGCCATCTGGGAAATAAAACCCCTCCAGCCTGAACCACTTCATCTTTACACAGAGGTACCTTGATGATTGCTGAGCTCCTCATCCCACCACATCTCCAGTGTGCCCTGGAGATGTTTGCAGCAGTGTGATACTGAGGCAATGCTAAATTTGTTAAATCAATATATACATTTTGAACATCATTTAAAATATCTAGTATAATGATAGCAAATGTGTCTGAAACAGTGCTGAAATAATTGAAACTCTGACTTGAGCTTACTGTAAATCAGATACCATGTAACATGCTGTTACGACCAGTAATGATTTATAGTTTTCATTGTCAGCCACCAGTTTCCAATCTGTGCATTCCCACACATTGGAATTCAGAGAGAATGACACCATCAGATTGTATAGCAAGCACCAAATTGGATGCCTGTGCAAAAAGTCTGGAGCCGATTTGCTGGGTACTTTTTTTTTCAATTACAAAGTGAAAAACTGCTTCAGACTGTGAAGGCAACAAAAACACAAAGACAGTAGCTGGAGAATAGTGCTGCCATTGAAAACACTTTCTTACATATAAAACAACTTTTCCCAATAAATTAGAGTGCTGTATATGACATTTAGAAATGCTCTTATTTCTTTGGAGTAACATGGAGTGTTCACTCCACAGTCAAGCGTGAAAAGATGAACATGATTACACCCACCTGTTCCACTTCCACTGATGTTGATATGCGTAAATAGAGAAATTTCACGTGATTATATGCTGTAACAGAGGTACAGGAACAATACAATTTTATAGATGTACCGTAAAAGCCACATAATGAGCCCTCATGAATACTTTTTGAAGGAATAAAGTAGTTTCTAGTAGTTAACATCAGCTAAACATGCAGTACACTTTTAGCAACAGGTTAGCATAGGTCACCTAGTAACTTAAAGATTTTACTCTTCTGTTGCAAGCCATTTTAAGGATGTTTATTAAGTGTATCCTATTGTAAAATCTAGATAATTGCATCACCATTATAATAAAAAGTCAATTCACAATTTCTGAGAATTTCATCATCTATGACGTCCACCATGAATGATCATCCATAAACCTGCTTAGAAATCATAGAAAAAAATTGCTCTTTTCAAAGTCAAGGTTCAATTTAAAATGCCTTGTTAACCCTTTTAGATAACATCCCCTGTCATACTGTGCACCAATTTGACAACATATGCCAAAGAAAATCATGTTTTCATCCTGTAAAACAAAATATGACGTACACTTACTTAAGCTTGAACCAACCAATTTCAACTGCTGATATCATGACATTCACCCATTAACGAATCGCTTTAGCGGCACTGTGCTAAGATTCATTAGTTAGGCAGCAACAGCATGGTATGGTAGTGTGTCTTTGGGTTTTTTCCACCTCAAGTGTCAGACTCTGGGACTGTATTACAAAACTTTCATATTACAGAAGCAAATCCTAACTAACTTTAAGAATCATATCTTACTTCAGCCTATCTTATGTCAGTATGTAAGTGATAGAGAGAAAAGCAGCTCTTGTGTCTAAAGAGCAGAAGAAAAACGTTGGTGGCTCCTTCTGTGCTGTGAAACCCGTATTGTTGGTCTCCTCGGGAAAGTGAATTATGACGGTAAGAAAGGCTTACCATTTTTCATAGCTGTCTTGTCTTTACCGATCCTTAGGATACTTTTGTTACATCTACATTATTACGCGCTTTATTTAGCGTTACATGGCCTACAGCCTTTTCTACTAACAATATGTCATTAAACTGCAATACATCACTAGGATCTGGCATAAGCCTCTCAGTAGTAAGTTCTGTTTGTTGACATTTTGTTGATTTTGTAAAGCATTAAAAGAGCTGCCATGTGGTAAAAACTACCTGTGGTAAAGTAAAAGTTAGGACAGCTTAACAGTTATCCTGAAGGTAGGAGAGTTTATTTAACATTTATTTAAGATCTTGTGCAGTACACTTCATATCTTAAGTTAGGATAGGAACACTGACTTGGGAACTGTTAACAATTTATATAACATTTTATATAACTGTGAATTGTGAAGGATCACTCTGACTGCCAACAGCTTTAAAAAGTTTAGAAAAGCAAATACTGGAAACTTAGTATTAGACACTTTGAAACCCCCAAGTTTAATATTACAAAAGGCCATGCCAACCTCGAGGGTTTTCTGTTTTGCTAAAAGAGATCCAGCTGTGTTTTAACGCTCCCTCTGAATTAGAGCCACATCTTCTCTTCCCAATTCTGTTTTAAAGCAAAGTAAGGACTATCTGACGGAAATGGGGTATCTTAGAGATAGAGATTATTTTGTCATTCATAGGTTTTCAGAAAAGTTAAAGTTTCTTTTCAGATACATTGGTAACAACGTAATTTCTGCAGTATTGCATTAAGAATTAATAATGAGAATGAACACAGGTGTTGTTTTGATGCCATGTCAAGCATGTCAGTTATGTTCTTGTGCTTTGCATCATCACCACATTTGATTAGTTGATTTCAGTGGTAACCATGCAGGGCACGCCAGGTCCTCTGAGGATTAGCATTATTTCCCCACTGTTTGTGTCTCATGAATTTAAGATTTTCATTTTCAAGTCATTTATCTTGCATAACCCTGTCAGGAAGAAAGCTCTATAAAGTATGAATTTAGAGTATGTAACTGTCCCAGGAGTTCATCTAATCTCACTAAAAGTGTCCTCAAGGTCACTCCATCCAATCCCAGTAAAGGCGAGACTGACAATTATGCATGTGGCAAGCCTGCATTTTCTTTTCACTGTAAACTGAATTCTGGCAAGCTGCATGATCAGAAACCATCTGCATGAGTAGCAAGAAGCCAGGGATGTTTTGTTGACAAATCATTCTGTCTCAGTAATTATGAATACATTTTCTTTGCTGGTAAAATGAAAACAGTTGTCACTGTATTTGCAATACGCCTATATTGTAATTTGCATATGTGGCAGGATGAGATTTTCTTTCCCTAGCGGTTATAGACCGCTCGTTTCTGCCACACATACACCTATTTAACTGTGAGTTCAAATGTTCATGTATGAGTTAAATCCAGTGTCTGAACATCATGATGATTTTGCCAGTGAGAAGACCACAGTACTCAGTGTGCTCTCACACAAGTCTCATCAAAGTTAATGTTTAGTCATCAAGAACAAAGCTCCTGAAGAGCTTTGGGGAAATGTCTGTATGTGCATGTCTTGCATGATTCCATGCTTCCATTTTTCAAAGCCAACCGAAATCTCTGCTGTGTTGTAAAAGTTTGACTGATTCTTTAAATGAATATTTAAGATCTGCTTGCATTTTAACTCTACCGACACCTCTGCATATGTTAACAGTTTTACCATGACATTAAGTTATCTGGAACTATTCTAATGTAGTGTCTGTGCAAATATAACATCAGCCCTGGAGATTCTTTATACTGCATGGGATAAACCACAATGGGCCCTGTTTAGATGCACTATGGTTGCATAAAAAGGAAATAAACTTGGCAAATTATTGTCCTGCCCAAAAATGATCCATTTCTCTCTACTTTCCTCACGTCACAGTAGTAGTTACATGGCCGTAACCAGCTATGAGGTCACCGAGGTCCAGACCTCCGAAATTATATGTAGACTATAGCCTTCCAATAAAAAAAATAATAAATGAATACAAACCATTGATAACACAGCTTAAATGAAGGCTTTGGGACGAATGCAGACACAGCTGATTACACTGTCGCAACCCTCATTTCAACTTGAATAACTGTACCCTGATCAGTGTCCAGACTTGGGTAAACACATGAAAACCTTGTTTGTGTAACTGAAAGCACCACTGTTTGCAGGCAGCGTTT
The DNA here is from genome assembly GCF_021292245.1 of Micropterus dolomieu. Lineage (NCBI taxonomy): Eukaryota > Metazoa > Chordata > Actinopteri > Centrarchiformes > Centrarchidae > Micropterus > Micropterus dolomieu. The sequence continues at coordinate 25,699,251 of NC_060158.1, read as the reverse complement.
TGAGCAGTAGCATGTACCTTGGAAAAGGGTATGAGATAAATCCGAGTTGTGAATTTTTGGGTGGGTGATATAGGATGAAGCGTCTTCCCATTAAAGAGGTCATATTATGTTCATTTTCAAGTTCAACATTTTATTTAAGGCTTTTACCAGAACAGGTTTACATGGTTTCATTTTCAAAAAAACACCATATTTTATTTCATACTGCACATTGCTGCAGCTCCTCTGTGTTGAACGCTCCGTTTTAACTATGGGGTGATGTATCTCACCTCTACAAGATCTTTGTTGGGAGTTGCACATGCGCAGTTCTTAGTTAAGGACTACTAGCCAATCAGAAGCAGAGTAGGGTGGGCTCTATGAAGCTGGTAAACACCGCTTTGGTTCAGCTGTATATGTTCCCCTTATCAGCTTAGCAACATGGACTGGAGCAAGAGTTTCAGAGTGGTGAGTTATTAATCTGTAACAAATGTATCTTTCATCCATAAAGTTCTCTGTCTCTACATCACAGTAACAACTTTATGTCCACTGACTGCCTGGAGGGCAGCAGATGTGTGCTGCAGCAGCTGTGTGAGTGTTTTTCCACCAGCATTTTTGAGACCGTGTCAGACTAGCCGCTCGGCGAGCATTATGACGCGTGTTTCGCTGTGACGTCACAGCAAAGCGGAAGAAAAGGCTGGACTACAAACGAGCTCTTTTTCAAGCAGTTCAGAGCAGAGTTTTCTGTGGGAGATGGGAACTTCCTTTGAGGGGGACTTTGGGCTTTTTCATTTTGCAAACCTAGTACATGCACAAAAGAGAAAACATTGAACTCTTTTTCCTCTGCAGAGTTTCCATTGTCAGTCCTGTCAAGTTTATTACTGCAGTTTTTAGTTTTGCTGCTTAAATGTCCCGCGAAATTTGCTGTGACTTTACTGCATGTATAGACACGTTTAAAATGACCGCAGCCTCTCTAATCATGAAAGTAAATTGTTAAAGAAAACACTCATCTATCAGTACACAATAAAGAAATCACCTGGAAAGCTACATGGACCAGTAGAGGTGGATGTCTGAGAAAAGAATAAATTGGATGGGGGAGCGTTTGGATAATTTATGCGAACGAGGATTAAAATAATGTTGGGGGCAATCCGCGCATCATATCAATTCAGCAGCTATATTCGTGACAAAACAAGAGCAAACAGCTGCTGACATCAAATTATTAATAATGTAATATCAACCACAGCATTCAGCACTTTTCCGCTTCTTCTTTACGTTGTCATAATATTAGTGCCCACTATGTAGTCTACACATGTCATTCCACCTGTATAGTCCTGTGATCTGTGTTGGAAAGGTTACTTTCTAAATTAAAAGTTACCCAATTGAAAATATAATAGTAGTGTAACTATTACAATTACATTACTTACAAAAGTAAGTAGCTTATTACATTTGATTACTTTTCTAAATTTCTAATGAATGTTTTCACTGTTAACCATTTTCAAAAGACAGCTTAAGAGGCAGTTTAACTGGCAGATAACTGCCGCAAATTCAATGTTGATAACCAATCAAAAGCATAAGAACAGCATCATACTTTACTAAACGGCTGTGGCTGGAAATGGCAAAGGAAGACACTGTGCACATGAAAAACATGCAAAGCAACAAAATTAATATTTAACAAAGAGCTGAGCTTTTTACAGAAAATATTAAGATGTAACCCCCAATGTAATCATGAACATTTAAGTAACAGTAATTTAATTACACATTTTTTCCTAGTAACTGTAAGGGATTACAGTTACATTTATTTTGTAATTAAATTAGGCCTACATAACTAAATTACATGTAGCTAATAACTTCCCAACATTGCTTCAGATGGCTACAATTGAGATACATTTTAGCCAGTGTGTCATTTCTTACAAGTACTGATGCTGAAAATTTTGTGCTCACCAAGCTGAGGGCTGAAATGATAATCTGCTTACAGCTTTTTGGGGTTTCTATGTAGTGCATGATAGCTAACTTTGCTAGGGTTATTTCCACTGAACTCAAATCGTAGCTACCATTAATTTTGTGTTCCCTTACACCCCTAATACATGTTGTGAAGATCTTCCAATGTGTCCCTCAGCAAGACACGTAACCCCTAGTTACTCCAGAGAAGTGTGACTTCTGACATATATAACAATTGTAAGTCGCTTTGGATAAAAGTGTCAGCTAAATGTGTAAACGTGAATATAAATGATATTGACATTGATTTACCCCCATTGATGACTATTCAAAACACTGCCTTGCTTTAATTGACAAAGTATAATGCACAAATTCACCTCTTGATCTTTCTAAGCCCTCGTGGGGTCACAACCAAATTCAAACCATGCAAAAACCATCAAAATATGTTTTCAATATGCAATCGCCACTAATCCGGCTAAATCCGTCCATTTTCACAGTCTTTCCTGAGTATACAACCAGACCAGCCATATATACTGTATGTATATATAATTATAATTACTATCATTAAATCTCTAAAGTGCTCATTGATACAGTAGTCTAACATCCCTATCCATGAGTAACATCTATATATTAACAACAGATTTGCAGGGAATATATTGAAGTAATAAGCTTGACACACTACATGAATAAAACGCACTCTTATTAAAATTCAATAATCTGTACAAAGCCTCCAAGTTCTTAAAAGAACTCCAGCACAGAGAGAAGAACAAAGAAATATCAACACATAATATAAATGCAGCAATTTGGCAGGTTTGGATGCAGAATGGGCCACATCAGGGCCCTGTTTCAGAAAGCAGGTTCAACAAACTGAGTGTAAACCTGAACTCTGGGTTGATGAACTCTGAGCTGTCAAACTCCGAGTTTTCTGTTTTAGAAAGGCCCATCAGAATAAGTTCAGTCAACTCTGAGTATGTTGAGCCTGATGGCAGTGTGTGCGTTGGGATGAAAAAGAGTCATTATCAATGGAGCTTCCAGAGAAGTGTGACTTCTGACATATATAACAATTGTAAGTCGCTTTGGATAAAAGTGTCAGCTAAATGTGTAAACGTGAATATAAATGATATTGACATTGATTTGCCCCCATTGATGACTATTCAAAACACTGCAAACATCAATAAATAATTTACAAAATGTTCTTGCTGTCCTTGTATCATATATCGATATTAATGTACCATCAAGTTGATTTGAGAACTGTTTATAGCATATGACCTAAGTGAAACATACAAGTCTGCAGTATATATAAACCCAACTCGAACACCCAGATTAACTTGTGATCTACCATAGATCATGTTTTATATTAAGGGCTACAGACATTTATCTCCCTCACCACAATAATATTCTACACGATTCAGCAAACCAATAATTAATTGTGACAGTAGTTGTCCTTGAGAGTGACAGTGGGTGAGTAATTGAGCTTGTGCTTGTGTGTAGCAGAGGCTGGTATAGTATTTGTTTGTTGTATCTGTTTGTGTATCTTGTATAATGTGTGGAAGTTGTATGGCAATAAAATCTTGAATCTTTACAATATATTGGGTGAAATACATTTGTAGAAATACATTTGTAATGTATTGAAACTAAACCTTCCAAAAGCCAACAACCCATGCACGATCCTTTTCAGTTCAATATCAGTTGAATCATGTTAAGTGACACACAAAATATTATCAGTAGTGGTAAAGACAATGATTTAATGTGCTTTGTGTTGCTCCCTAAATATGGTCCAAAATACAGGAATACATGTATCTGTCTAATGTACACACTGAAGATGACATTTCATTCACCTTGTTACATCTTTGCAATGATTGATGTGTTGTTGAGTGAAGAAAAAGTGTATACTCTACTTAAGATACAAGATCTACAGAAATAGTGTCATGGTTGCTTCTAAATCTGTTAACATTTAAGAGTACTTACAATGAGTGTCCAGCATCCCTTGTTACAGACTGCTCCAGCTACCACATCATGCTTTAAAAATTAAAGAAACATGCATACATACTGTATATTTAATTCATAAGATCTAACTGTGTAGAGAACAGGTAAAAAAAAAAACAATCCTGCTCACCGTTCTGTAACCTCATACGACATCATACAGGAGTGACAGTAACTGTTTGATGAACAGAACAATAGCAATTTGTGATCCACTGTTGTTCAAACAATCAAAAAAGAGAAATCACTCTACTACTAAAAACAAAAATTAAGTAGCTGACCCTCCAGCTGCTTTCCTGAGGCAGAGTCCAGTATATTATATAAGGCACAGTCCTTGACCACAATGTCTACTTTTTCCTCCCTGCCCAAATGTCTACTACTGACTACTGTTAAAAAGCATGTCCACTTCCAGCTTGCTCCCTATTTCAACTCCTGTCTTACATTTTTCGGCAAGACATGGTCCCAAAGTTCAAAACTGTCCACCTGTCCCTTTTCTTCTTTTGTTTTGCAAAAAGCTGACTGTTTTCGAATTTTAAAAAGGATGAGAACAGAAAAGAATTTTTCGTCATACTCATTTGGCACCACTGAAGAGATGGGCCTGAAGTTAGAAAGAACAGAGGGGTCAAGATTTTCCCTTTATAGCAGGGGCTGCACAACAGCATGTTTAAAGGCAGCTGGAACATAACCAGAGAAAACATGAGAGAACCAGAGAAACATTTTTATATTTATTACTGTACCTTGAAGTGAAACTCTGACTTCATAAATACAATGGTCATTTGGAAGAAATATCGTGAGCCAAATTCAGGTGTGACGAAGAAATTTCAGAGACTGATGAAGACTTAACATAGCATGGCTTATTGAGCCCGGCAGAGGAGATACATTGCCAGCATACAAAATGTGAACGCATCAAATGCCATCAACAAATCAGAAGGATTCCATCTTTTGATCCCTCTTATGTTTCTGTCTTCCCCTAGTGTCTGTAGGTTTCCCTATTTGATAATCTTTAACTGGCCTTAACCTACTGCAGATGGAGGTAGGAATACATAGGTGAGACAGGTGAAGGAAGGTGCAGAAAGAGGGACAGATAGGGTGGTTTAAAATAGATCTCAAATATGTGCTAAGATGTTCTGGATTTGAAACTCCATAACCAGAATGTTGACCAGTGTTAACCAGCAAAGAAAAATATGTGATGAGGACTCTTCCTCCTGACACCTTCAGGATAAAGGGTAAGGACGCATGCAATGTGGAAAACACTGATCATGTGCTATGACGTTTAAACACCGGATGGAAAAGGAACAAGTCGGAGCACCTGGCCAAAGTTGGGTCTAGTGCAGAAGAAGCGTACGCCATCTCTGAGGAGTTTTAGTCCAGCCATTTTGGTTTGACAATGTGGAGTGGAGAGAACCCACAGCGGCATCATAATTCGTTTGTATTGGCCTCGCATGGAGAATGACATCACAAGTGAGTGAGTTAGTATCTTCAAAATAATGAGGTTTAGTGATAGTAAAAGTGACTCTTTTGAGAGACTTGAATCTTCAAATCGCGTTCATTAAAATGAGCTAATCTTTTTTTGAGTCAATTCGTTCATTTGAACTAGTCTGGTTATTGTGGCGCTGCAGCCCTCTAGTGGGCACAGTTCTCAAACAGAGAAGGCTGCCTGCCTTGCTTTAATTGACAAAGTATAATGCACAAATTCACCTCTTGATCTTTCTAAGCCCTCGTGGGGTCACAACCAAATTCAAACCATGCAAAAACCATCAAAATATGTTTTCAATATGCAATCGCCACTAATCCGGCTAAATCCGTCCATTTTCACAGTCTTTCCTGAGTATACAACCAGACCAGCCATATATACTGTATGTATATATAATTATAATTACCATCATTAAATCTCTAAAGTGCTCATTGATACAGTAGTCTAACATCCCTATCCATGAGTAACATCTATATATTAACAACAGATTTGCAGGGAATATATTGAAGTAATAAGCTTGACACACTACATGAATAAAACGCACTCTTATTAAAATTCAATAATCTGTACAAAGCCTCCAAGTTCTTAAAAGAACTCCAGCACAGAGAGAAGAACAAAGAAATATCAACACATAATATAAACGCAGCAATTTGGCAGGTTTGGATGCAGAATGGGCCACATCAGGGCCCTGTTTCAGAAAGCAGGTTCAACAAACTCTGAGTGTAAACCTGAACTCTGGGTTGATGAACTCTGAGCTGTCAAACTCCGAGTTTTCTGTTTTAGAAAGGCCCATCAGAATAAGTTCAGTCAACTCTGAGTATGTTGAGCCTGATGGCAGTGTGTGCGTTGGGATGAAAAAAAGCCATTATCAATGGAGCTCCGATACTACGATTCACCAATATCAGGCTACATTTTATACAGCGTTGCTCATTCATTATTCACCAGACTGCAATTTCCTTAATGAATGATAAAGTGCTGGAATTCTCCTACAGCCTGTTATTCATTTTAAATAGCTACAAGCCTGTTTATTCAGCTGTAGGCCTAACCTGACGGGACTAAATGCCAGTGGCAATAATTGAAGATGAAAATATTAATCGAACAGATTAGACATAGTTTAGGTTACTCATGGACCTGTAATTGTAGTGAAAGTCCGACTCAGTAGACCTATTAATGATTTGTTTGTAATGTAAAATGTGTCTAGGTTCAAACTGACTGTGAGGTTTTAGACGTCTGTTACATGAATAAAATCTTGCTCATTTCGTATTTTATGAAATGCTGTCAAAACACATTCAGACTATCAGCATATAATGAAAAACTTACTTTTAAACTACATTTAGGTTATTTGTTTCAGCTGCACCACAGTCATCCTCACTCAGAAATATTCACATGATATCCAGTTGATGACTACGATAGGACTGTTCAATCAGTGCGACTACAATATGAAAGGTTAGTCCTACTGTTCATTGATCAGTTTTATACAGATTACCTACTTTAAACAGTGAATACTGCAGCACTGCAGCGCACGGTAGGTCTAAGTGTTTTTGTGCAACTGTTGCCAACCTGACAGCTGCCTTAATGTCCACAGAGTCAGTGTGTTATAAAGGACAGTGTAGCTTATAGATTTTATTCTGTACTGAGGATAAATTTTCGATGTCCAATGATAACTTTCTGTCCATACGTATCGATGAGAGATTGATCATAAAAGCGTCATGTTCAAGATCATGTTTGGGTAAAAAAAAAAACTAACAGCCTATTTAACCGTAATTTCGATGATTCTAAATACGTAATTGTGTTCCAATATGTGCTTTGATATCGACAGTCTGAATGAGGAAATGTCAGACAGCCGCTTCAAGCGCCGCAGGAGGGGAGGAGTCAGAGAGAAACTCAGCGTTAGTTGAAGTAAACCTCCTCCCGAGCAGGTTAGGTTTACAGCGTAAGTTGCCAGGGTTACAGACCTAGAGTTTATCAGATCTCGCTCTCTGAAACGGAAAACCCAGAGTTTCCCTCATCTCGGGCTCAACTTACTCAGGATTTTCACTAAACCCGCTTTCTGAAACAGGGCTCTGGTCCGGATTCTGCTGACAGAGAGAAACAAACATATGAGCCTACATCGCTCTCAAACGCTGCCAGGTTGTTGTCAAGAGCTGTGAAACAACAGCACGGCTCTGTTGGTAAATAAAAAGGAAAAGTTAGGTTGCGTTCTCTGGCGGACCCGGATCATCTATTAGCTGTAAACACACCACAGGGCTAACGCTAACGTTGCTATGTGGCTGTGTTTTAATGTTTTAATGACCGGGTCCCTTTGTTTTGGAGAGGAGACTACCAGGGCTCTGAAGTGGAGCAGACCCAGAACTCTCATCAACTGTTAGCTGTAAACACCAGCAGGACTAAAGTTACGGCATGGCTGTGTTAAAACTACAGCACAACATCACTGCGCTGTAACAACGTTATGATTTGTTAAATGTAACATAATTAACAAAATAGATAGATAATGTCAGTCCAGTGACTGTTACCTGACAACCGACCTGCCTCTCATTCTCCGGCGCTGGCAGTAACTCAGCCTGCTGAATGAACGACAGACTCTGAGGAGGACCCATGTGAGCGGTGAACAAGTCGTTCATTCCTGCTCCACAGTAGCCGAGATACCATGTGACAAATAAACGACTCAAGCCCAGAGACCCACAGTTGAGAGTCGTGAACTAATCAATACTGTTTCCTGTGCTGACGGAGCCCGTGCAGCTGCCGTGTAACAAGTGAACTTAACAAGTCCAAGACTATTCACGCATGCGTGAAAATGAACGAATTACTCCTGCAGACAACCCGTTCCTCCTGAGTCATATACAAGATTAGGTCAAATGAACGAAAAGTTCTTTGAACGACGCAATACTAACGAGATGGAATACACATTCAGGTTCAATAGACACAAGAGTGAAATATGTGTTTTGCAAAAGTCTGTCTGTGGATGTAACCCTGGGTGATTCAATGCTGATATGCCTGCTGATACTGTATGCTCAAAGTTTTAAATATGGGGATTCTTTTGCACAACACATTTGCCATGTAGTTAGTGTTTTGTGTTTGGAAGGTGCTGATGCAGAATTGTTTATTTTGTGATTTAATGGGTCTGCAAGTGCTCTTGAGGAAATGGAATGTCTTAGTTTTGATGGACCTAAGTATTTTCCCTGAGGGGAGAGTTAGTAAAAGCGGGTTGGCAGGGTGCATGGAGTCCTGTAATATTTTTAGACCTCTGTGCTGAATTTGGGTCTCATAGATGTCAGAGATGGGAAGGAGTTTGTAGCAAATGATTTTTGAGGCATAGCAAACCGTCCTGTCCAGCGGCATCCTCTGCTGAGATATGGAAAAAGTGAGAACACTGAAAAAGATGACCAACGGCCACCTTGCTGTCATCTGTTTGCAATTGTAGGAGCCAGTGACCTTGTCCAAGTTATCAACACTTCCTTTGTTTTTATTGTAATCCAGCATTACTTCTAGCTTTGTGTTACCTGCTAATTACAAACGCAGTCCCTCAGCTAAAGCAGCAATATCCTTTGTATATGATTATTTATCTAGTTTGCAGAACACTTCCCTAGTTAGTTTGAAATTGGGAGAGTGATTTGGCATTGGACATAACATAGGACCTTTGGGAAGAAGCCTTGGGGAATGTACATAAAGCATCAATATGCATTAGGCATGGGAAAAAAAAGTATTTAACCCCTTGCTGATTTTGCAGGTTTGCCCACTTACAAAGAATGCAACAATCTACAATTTTAATCATATGTACATTCTAACAGTGAAAGACAGAATCCCAAAGAAAATTCCAGAAAATCACATCATATGAATTTATAAAAATTGATGACCATCTGATGAGGAAAAACAAGTATATGACCCCCTACCAAACAGCAAGTATTCTGGCTCCTACAAGCCAGTTAGTCTTTCTTTAAGACACAGCCCCAATCCCAACCAATTATCTACATCAAATACACCTGCCTCACCTCGTTACCTGTATAAAAGACACCTGTCAACACCCAAACAACCAGCATCCAACATCACCACCATGGGCAAGACCAAAGAGCTTTCTACGGAAATCAGGGACAAGATTGTTGATCTGCACAAGGCTGGGATGGGCTACAAGAGAATCGGAAAGCAACTTGGAGAGAAAAGATCAACTGTCGGTGCAGTTATCAGGAAATGGAAGAAGCACCACACCA
>NC_060158.1:25643126-25689584 GCF_021292245.1 Micropterus dolomieu | reverse complement strand
CCGCCAAAGCAACAAAAGAGTGGCTGAAGAAGAAGCACATCAAGGTTCTGGAGTGGCCTAGCCAGTCTCCAGACCTGAATCCAATTGAAAATCTTTGGAGGGAGCTTAAAATTCGAGTTGCCAGGCGACAACCTCGGAACCTGAATGATTTGGAGGCTGTCTGCAGGGAGGAGTGGGCCAACATCCCTGCCGAAATGTGCACAAACCTTGTCACCAACTATAAAAACCGTTTGACATCTGTGCTGGCCAATAATGGCTTTTCTACAAAATATTAACATGCTGTTTGTCCAGGGGGTCAAATACTTGTTTTTCCTCATCAGATGGTTATCAATTTTAATGAATTCATATGATGTGATTTTCTGGAATTTTCTTTGGGATTCTGTCTTTCACTGTTAGAATGTACATATGATTAAAATTATAGATCGTTGCATTCTTTGTAAGTGGGCAAACCTGCAAAATCAGCAAGGGGTCAAATACTTATTTCCCCCACTGTATATCAAGGTATCACATCGTCTTCATTATTCCAAAGTAAAACTTGCTCAGGAATATCCTAATGTCGATTTGTGACCTATGTTGACAGCTCCCTGCTACTCTGGCACACATGTTCAAATTATTATTACAAATTACTGGAAACTAGAAAAACTCAGGTTTTTACTTTGTGGTTCTGCCAACGGTGCTCCGGCTTCCTCCCACTGTCCAAATACATCCAGACTAGGTTGATTGGTGACCCTAAATTGTCCTTAGGTGTGAGTGTTTGTCTATGTGTGGCCCTGCGATGGTTTGGCGACCTGTCCAGGGTGTACCCCGCCTTTCATCCGATGTCAGCTGGGATAGGCTCCAGCCCCCCGCGACCCTGTACGCAGGATAAGCAGTTGACAATGGAGGGATGGATGGTTCTGCCAACAAATTTTAAGTTTAATTCTTAAGCAACTTAAATTCCCCCTTTGTGTGTGTTTGTGCTTATTCATTTATAGTAATTTTCCCTCTTTTGCTTGTAAAACACAAATCATGTTTGCATTGAACTTATCTCTAAAACAGAACCAATAAACACAAAAGTTCCCCGTGTCTTCTTTACACAGTATATAAGAACACAACAGGATCCCCTTCAAATTGCATTTCCCTCCCGTTAGTCAGTTCCATAGTCTTGCTTGAAGTCAAGGCAACAACATTTGAAGTGTTTAGCTGCTTTAGAGATTACAAACTAATGTGTTACATGAGCAGTTGTAAGATTATTCAACACTTGTGCAGACTGCACTGCATTGCGAGCAGTGTGCAAACCCATGAGACTGAGGATGTATAAAGCTGCACTATGTAACTATAGTGTTAGTATTACTCCTGTCTTATCTATTTCACTCACTGGGGATTTAGAAGAGTGAATTTTGGACTCACCATGCAAATGAAATTCTGGTATCAGGAATGTAATACTGCTCCACAGGAAAGGAAGAAAGGAAGACTGAGAAATCTAGAGAATACTTACTTTGACCATATTAAGAAAGGCCAGTTTAGTAAATATGAATGTGTTGATATGTCATGAATTGAACTGGCATCACCTGAAATGATTTCTCTGTGTTTCAGTTTAGGGACCTTTTGGACTGTGTGATGTTTACTATACTTCATGCATTACCACTTACCTTGTTCCTCTGCTGAATTATGGACCACTTCATGCCCTTGTGTATCTGTTTATGGATTATTGAGTTTGTGAGTTTCAAGGTAAAGCATTACAGAGGCTCCGGCCATGACCTCATTCTCTAACACAGCATAGTTGCAGTCGAAAAGCACTCAGGATTGAGTAGAAAGACAAATGACAGCACCTGCCATTTGTCTCCACAGCACAGCGTTAATTTTGCAAATGAAGGGATTAGGAGGCTTGAGTACAACATCCCTGAGCAGCGAGTTGATGAGTCACATGGTTTATTTAATAGGTGAGCTGCCATCTGCTAAGGGAGAATTGGTGGGCAAGAGCATAGTCTTTATTGAGATTACTTTGATTATATTGCCTCTTAAGGAAAGCCTAGCTCTTCTCACCTACTGAGTCATGGTGTTTTATATAATTTAGGCAGAGATGGCCATCACTTAGGCCTAGAAGGATGTTTATTTTCAACAGGTTCATTGGTTAAAGAAAGTCAGGGAAAATAATGTGACCTCCCTGATATCAATTCCATTAGACACTTCTGTATGGAACCTATCAACCAGAGTTGCTGGATAGCACTGTCTGAACGGTCAGCTACATTAACACTGGAGCTCATCACTGTAGCTTCAGCAAAATACTAGCCTTTTCAAAAAGTTACTGGGAAGCCATTGAATGGCATTCAGAAGAAAAGCTTAACCATTTTCTCAAATGATTTTGGATTCCTTATGCTGGAATGAGGGCAAGATTGTTCATTAAAAGATTCCAAAAAAAATTGCTGCTCACTGCTGTGCCCAGTTTTTCCTTTTGTTTTATGTGAATATGATTGGCAAAATTATCCTGTGGGTATTTTTCATGTTTCTGTGCAGATTGCTACCCAGCAACTGCCAAGAAGTTATGGGTGCGTGTGGAGATATCCTGGCCTAACATAATTATTTAACCACTTAACACCCAACCCCCTTTTGGATACTGGTCCACCTAAATTAAAACAAATGGACTTTTTTTTTTTTATTGTTAGACCCTTGCGATAAATTTGGACATCAAGTTTGCACAGATTTGTTATATTGTGAGACCAACAGACTGCCCTAGAGATAGGGAGATACCATATTTACGATAGCGGCATGCTTACTATGTGCTCAAGGCACTGCTAAGTTCAGCCTCTATTATCTTTTAGTGTACATTATTGCTTGTACCTGCGAAGATCTGTGTACCGCTTTAAAATGGTCAGGTCTAATACAATTTCTTTAACCCCCACCCACCTTTGGTTGATGTATTGTAATAACTTGAATAAAATGCCATGAAACTTTGTACCTACGTTCATGGTGCCCAGAGGATGAATCCTAATAACTTTGGTGAGTCCATTGACTTTTACTCTACCTTCAGGTTGACATTTGTGGTTTTAAGTGAAGTGTCTCAACATACATTTGTCCCCCTTCATGTTGAACTGCAAGAAAATTGGCGATCCTTTAACTCTTCAACTTGTGCCATTATCAGGTCACTGGCCAACCCATCAGTTTGTGACCATCAGCCTCAGCTATACTTTGTGTTTAATGCTAATTTGACAATTTTAGCATGCTAAAATGCTGAACTAAGATGGTCCATCCATCGTCAACTGCTTATCCTGCGTACAATCCCAGCTGACATCAGGCGACGTAATCATGGTTAACATTACACTTGCTTAGCATCAGCATTGTCCTTGAGCATGTTGGCATCATGGATGTGGTTAGCATGTTGAAGTTAGCATTTAGCCAAGAGCACCACTGTAATGCCTCACAGAGCACATGACTGATGACTCCTAGAATTGCTTATTGTTTACTTCAGACAAATTCAGGGCCACTGTTCAACATTACTACACATTGCATATTTATGTTTCACATATATACTCTGTGCATTGTACTATAGATATATATTTTTTCTTTTAGACCATTATGAGGAAAATATGGGTCTAACCTAACTAATACATATATTACATGTTCATATTTGACTTTTCAAATTATTAGCAGGCTTTGAAAGTTCTACATATTGTTAACGTCCTGCAGGCGGAACAGTGGCTGGTAAAAGGTTAACAGATTATGTGCATAATTAAATGATTAAGTTCTGCTTCCTTTAGAAGGCCAGGTATCATTCTATTAATGAGATATTTGCTGAGGACAGAATGCCAAACCTCTGTAATAAAGCTGATATTCAGTAATAAAAATGTTCTGTCTTTAGCTTAACATATTGAGGTCAAAGTTCAAGGTCATTCAGGTTCAGCAGCCCTGGAGCTGGTGGCAGAGGCAGGGTGGAAATAAAATACAGTGCACCTTGTAAAAAAGGAATCTTGTTCAATATTCAATGTCAGACAACTAAAGACGGTCTGTAGTCTCCTCACAAAGGCACAGTCTGTGTGATCAAACTAAATCAGAATATTGAAATTCAGTGGCCTAGGTACCAGCTGAGAGGTGTGGGCATTGAGGTGTGCTCAACATTCAAAGCCGTGTTTAATTGGCGTCCTTGGTTTTGCCAAAAAAGCAATCTAGTTCACAGCTGCAGTTTGTTATGTGGTCCTAACTGATTGCCTGGAGCTGACATTTGAGATGCATACAGCACAGCTTGAATCCCATTTTGAAAGGCAAAATACAACTCCTACGCAAGAGAACTGGATAAAAATTTACTGTGGCAACAAGATGAGCCTTATTGGATAGGTTTCCACTGGAGGCTTGACCTAAATCTGACTGATAAACGAGACTTGTGCCATAGCTGATACAACAAAAAAGACATCATCCCTTTGTTAATCTTCCCATTGGTTTTATCAGCATTACATAACATTTGCAAGAAACAATTGCAAGAGATTTTTATTGCAATAGCTGATAGTAGTCATTAGCTGCCAGCCTTTCGGCTTGTAGTTACTCAAAGCAATGGGATTAGAAAGAAAAAAGAAAAAAAAAAAATGTTTGCTGGTCATTGGCAACAGCATTGAGTAAGCAGCAAACCAAACACAGCTTGTCTCTTGAACTTATCAGCTGTGATTTTTACAATCTGTAAATATACAAACTAAACACAAATGAAAGTCTAGTAATGGTTTAGATACTTTATTCCACTACAATCAGTGTTTAAAATTGTAACATGTGTAAGCACTGTTCTGAGTGGATATACTATCTTTCTGTTGCCCCCACTCTGAAAAGCATTCCAAACAGCACATTTGTTATTTAGTGGCCACCATAGGTGATGTGTCTTGAATATCCACATGCCTCGACACACTAATTATCTTCACTGAACATATATTATTAAAACATTTACTTTTTTTCCCCCCTTATTCATTTTATCCAAAGTAACTTACAATTGACCCTCGCTAAGCCAGCCTCCTTTGGTTACTGTTGCTAAGTCCAACAAACCGTTGGACCCGTCAGACTTTTATCACAGCGCTGCCACTGTATTACTGCAAAAAGTGATTGAGAAAGAAGCAGACAGTTTTGCAGATGCATTGTGCATTTGAAGGTTGTATTCAGGCTGTCAAACTAGCGTAAAAAAAAAATAAAAATGACAGAAGCTAAAGCCTACCGATCACAGAGTAAAAGTGAACCATTGTATTATTGACTATTGAGAGAGACAATATTAAGGATCAACACTGCTCCTGTACTACTGGGCAGGTCTATATTCACTATTACAATCATTACAGAACAGTAGGGCTTTACACTGTTACATTCAGTAGTAAGTTAGCTAACGTAAGCTAACTAACATTACACAGCCTACATTTTTCTGGATTTGTTTCAGGTTTTGGAAAGAATAAATCGGGCTTCTCCTTTCAACCTCTCTGGGTAGAGACTGTAATTACTACAAGTGCCCCAGGAACAGCGTTTGACCACATCTTTGAAAAATACAGCAAAAAAAAAAGCTATAAAATGACTCCATCAATGGAGCGCAGCCATGAAAGTGTCGGACATCAGTTAGGGCAAGTCCTATAGGCTACTGCGCTGCAATTGGCCAGCTGCTTTTTTGGTGCATGGCTTAGCGAAGGGTCAGTTGCTAGGAGTTTTTAACCAAGTGGATGATGAGATGATTGAAGCCACGCCCATTCAAACGTGTAGCAAGACTAGGGTGCGATTCTGTATTTAAATAAGTTGCCAACAACGCCACCTGGGGAATTTCACCCCAGGAAATAATATTAAGAGATAGGTCACACAGGTTCACCTGAAATAAGGTGAGGGCAGAGAGGGTTTCACATTTAAACAAATTGTTTTATTAACTAACAAAGTACTAATTAAAGACTAAAGAACCAAACCAAAAGTAATTTAACAGAACAAACAAATACCAACTATGTATACCACTTAAGTATGGGCCTAATAATTAAAAATACAATATCCTATTTAAAATACAGTGGCAAAAAAGGATAAATTAAACACACCAGAAATAAATCAAAACATGCAAGTCAATTAATTCACACACTCTAAATATTCTATAACTAGACCCAAACAACAAAGAAATGCTAAGACCCGCAAGCCCGCTTAGAGCCAAGACAGAACTGGAACTGGGCCAACCAGGCAGACGGACCAAGCCGCCGTTCAAACCCCCCGACGAGGCAGTAGTGCAGCAGATCACTGGAGGGAGGGGAAGATTTAGCACCAATAATATTTTGCATGGTATATATTCAATTAAATGGGATACAATACGAGGGACATGCATACATACCCCCACGGTTCCACAGCACACACACATAATCAGCCCACAGGCAAGAGCGAGACAGCCCGCACAGCAAACGATTCTCTCTAAAACAATCAAGGGAGCATTGTGTTTAACCGTGCACACAGCAGACAGACGTTAACCACCAGCTAAACTGTTGCGCTACAGGCTGTGACAGCACTCGCATCAGCACACCGCAACGCCGGACCACCGTCGCCAACAGTCGAGAGGCCCAACCCAGGTGAGAGAGAGAGATACAGGTGCATCATCACCTGCTCTTATAGGCCACGGCAGCGGCATCCGGTTGTCAGGGCACCAGTGCCATATAGTGGCGGGAGGGAGAAAAACCCTCAACCTGCCACATACGCACCAAGGGAGAGAGGGAAACCAGGGAAAACACAATGCAGATCTGGCTGTGTTAGTCAATTAAACAATCAGTCAATCAAAAGAAAATTAAATGCCAACTATTTTGATAACTTATTTATCGCTTTATTGTAATTTTTCAACTGAAAATGCCACAAGTGTGCAGGTTCCAGCTTCTTGTTTGTATCATATAGCAAATTTGATATTTTTGGGTTTGGACTATTATAGGTCTTCCATGAGGAAATCCTCCAAATAAAAACTGAGGGAAAAGTGTGAGAAACTACTAAATTCAGAGCGTACTCTTTGTAGAAAGAGGAGTTAGAGAGCACTGATTTTATTGTGCATTAGATGGTGGGACCAAACAACAAAATGGATGACAGTGAGATAATGTTCATTTTAAGGTTTCGAAAACAAGAAGAAAACAATAAGCAATAAGCAATAATAAAATTTCACTGCATGGAATATTTCCTGGATGTGGGTATCAAATCTATTTCATGCAGGTAAATGTAGCTGCCTGCTACACTAATCACTCTCTGTTTGTGGCCTGATGGTGCCGCTTCTGTTTTTTTGTAGTAAAACGATAGCAGCTCCAGGCAGTACTGATGGGCTGTTATTCCTTCTCACGGTGTCATTGGCAAATAGCTCTCTGTCTTCCACGGTGCTTGTGTGAATGAATGAAAAGTAGCCTGCCTGCCCACCTGTCGAGGCATCATCACCTTCCCATAACCTCAAGGTCACTTGATGGAAAGAAAAGTGACCTCCTTTTTAATAATGCCTGACCAGATTGCAGAAAAACAACACAGAGCTCAAAGCATGAGTTATTTCACCACTGTATGACCCACCAAGTTTCTCTCTAGATTCATGAATTATGCATTTACAGATTTCGTTGAGTGTATTCAACAACTGAATGTGCATATTTAATACGTACAAGGGAAATGAAACATCTGGTAGAAATGGAGGAAAGCCGAGCTGAGACTGTAACAATAACACATCCACTGTGGCCATAGCCCTGGCTGTAGCTAGAGTTGTATCGTAGAATGAGCTATTTTGGGTGCCCCTGGTTCCAGAAGTAAAATTCCCTTTAATTTTTTCTGACAATGCTACTTGACTCACAGTTGGGGCACTTCTACTGCTTGATTGGCATGAAACTCTCCTGGTTGAATCATCAGGACAAAACCTAAGCAACTGTGTTCGAAAATATGTGACTCTTAGAGAAAAAGTCAAAGGTTCAAGCTTCGATGTAGATAATTAAAGGTTCAGTGTGTAAGTTTTAGTGGCATCTAGTGGTGAGGGTTGTGAATTGCACTGTTGCGAAACCGCTGCCCCCTACCCTTTCAAAGAGTGTAGGACTTTGAAAAATTCTGAACGACATTAAAAAGAGCCTCCTTGACACACCTCTGAAAGAGTCGTCAGAAAACATGATTCCCCTAAATGTCCTTTGCCTGGAGAGACTGGGGTAATGAAAAAGCATCCGTAGGTTGATGGATGTGGATCAAAGACAAAAACACAAACAATGCAGCACATGCTGTAATTCAGAATCCATTTGTTGAAGAGAGAAAAAAAAGTTGTCCCAATGTGAGATTAAACACACGCAATCCTCAGGGTGCAAGTCTAGCGCTTTACCATCTGAAATAATGAAACACCATGTTACTGGCATTCAATATTATGCTTTGTATTCCCACCCACCATCTAATGGTTGAAAATATTGCTCCGATGCAAAACATATTTGCTGACCCCCCGCAGTATGTTATTACTAATGCTGCAACTAATGATTATTTTAGTAGTCAACTTATCTGTTCATTATTTATTTGATTAGTCGACTAGTCATGATTATTTTTGTCACCCCCTAACCCTAATTAAACCACCCATCCATCGTCTACCGCTTATCCTGTGTACAGGGTCACGGGGGGCTGGAGCCAATCCCAGTGGACATCGGGCGAAAGACGGGGTACACCCTAGACAGGTCGCCAGTCCATCGCAGGGCCACACATAGACAGATAACCAGTCACACTCACATCCACACCTAAGGACAATTTTGGAGACACCAATTAACCTATGCCTGCATGTCTTTTGGACGGTGGGAGGAAGCCGGAGCACCCGGAGAGAACCCACACGGACACGGGGAGGACATGCAAACTCCACACAGAAAGACTGGGGCAACCGGGGTTTGAACCCACAACCTAAAAACCAGTGCAGTTCTCAAACATGCAAGGCTGCTTGGTTTGCTAATTATTTTGCTAAGTATAATGCACAAATTCACCTCTTGATCATTCTTTATCATCATTCTATAAAGCCCCATAGGGGCACCACCAAATTCAAACCATGTAAAAACCACAGAAAAATGTTTTCACAATCTTTCTTGAGTATTCAACCAGCTATATATAATTACATCATTATGTCTCTAAAGTGCTCATTCATACAGTATACTAACATCCCTATCCATGAGTAAAATCTATATATTAACATCAGATTTGCTTAACACACTATATGAATTAACAAATAATAATATCTATATATATTAATAATAATCAGTATATGAACACTGCCAGGTTGTTCACCAGTCAAGAAATGTGAAACAACAGCACTGCTCTGTTGATAAAGAAAAAGGAAAAGTTATGTTATGTTTAGGGCAGGGCACGTTAAAAGGTTATTATCACGTTAACGCATTAATTAATTAGGCTAATGGCGACAATTATTTTATCGCACGTTAATGCAGTTTTTATTTTATTATTATTAGTTTGAAAGTCCCTTGCTCACTGGCTCTGAATACACATACAGTCAAATGACGCAGCCTATCAAACAACTCAAACAGCAGAAACCAACATCTGCACCCTGTGGTCATTGTTGCTTTACGTTACCTGGTCTGTGCTTGTAAAATATCCACCGTGACTTGTAACGTCATTTCAAGTTTTTAACCAAGTGAAGTATGTGCGAGTGAACACACGCACAGACCCCGCTACACCCCCCCCCCCATGCCATTGTCCATCCCGATGCTTCAATGTAGTTTTGTAGACATCATCCCAACCTTACTGAACAGACTGTTTCTGCTGCTCCCTGATAAAAGATACCTGACGCTGATACCTGTTCAGAAAAAAAAATATAGAAAACTGGACTCCGATGGTAACTTGTTTTATTGCCCTGGCAGTGGTAAACAGCTTTGGTTTAATATTTGATTTGATTACATTAATGTTGAAGTTGAGATTTACAAGAAATATTTTATTGCTACTGTGTAAAGGGAATACTGCTGGTAAAAAGCACCTTATTTGTTTAAAGTGTTTGCAAACCACATGTTATTGCACTTTTGTGTATATAGCAGTACATTTAAATTAAATTTGCTCACTACACTACTTTAGAATTCATTTTTCAATTTTGCGCGTAACAATGCGCTTAATCGCGATTAAAAATTTTAATTGTTGCCCAGCAGTAGTTATGTTATGTTATAGGAAAAGTTAGGTCAGGATTCTGCAGGCAGAGAGAAACAAACATGAGCACATCGCTCTCAAACACTGCCAGGTTGTTCACCAGTCAAGTTAAGGAAAAGTTAGGTTGCGTTCTCACACCACAGGGCTAACGTTAACGCTGCTACGTGGCTGTGTTTTAATGTTTTAATGACTGGGTCCGTTTGTTTTGGAGAGGAGATTACCTGGGAGGTAATTCAGCTCCCGGTAGAACCCTGTCAGGGCTCTGAAGTGGAGCGGATCCAGAACAACTCTCATCAGCTGTTGGCTGTAAACACTAGCAGGACTAAAGTTACGGTGCGGCTGTGTTAAAACTACAGCACAACATCACTGCGCTGTAATAACGTTATGATTTGTTAAATGTAACATAATTAACAAAATAGATAGATAATGTCAGTCCAGTGGCTGTTACCTGACAACCAGCTTGCCTCTCATTCTCCGGCGCTGCCAGTAACTCAGCCTGTGTCACGATCCTGTCCTGAGCTTGTCTGGGTTATATTATTTTGGCCATGCCTTCTCTGTGTTTTGATTTTGGTTTCTCTGTGTCTGGGTTTCAGTCCTGTCTGTCTGTGGTCTTGTATCCAGTCTTCTGCTTGTTCTGTGTGGTGGTTGTGATCTGTCCTGTTATCTCTGTGTCTGCCTTAGTACTTGTTTAGTTCTGTTCCTGTCTCTCATGTGTTAGTTCTTCACCATTGTGCTTGGGTTCTATCTGTTTGTAGGTGTCAGTTTTTGTTCTCTGCCGGTTTCATTATTAATCTATCTGATCATTCTGCTTTAGTCTCTGGTTAGCCTTGTTTATTATTTTATTCATCCGCATCTTTAGTTATTCATATCTGTCTTGTCTCGTGTCTTAGTTTCTAATCCTGTACCTTAGTTCATGTCTTAGTGTTCTTTAATGTCATTTCATGTGATGTGTGGATGGGCAGCAGGATTGTAAAAATGAACATTAAATGAAAGCGTCTCCCCAGTGACACTGTGCGCATTTACGCATGAGCCACAGTAACATAAATTAATAATAAAAAATCTCCTGACACGCCGACAGGATCGGTCAGGATCTGGTGTTAATTCATGTTCTGTGTTCTTCTTCACATCCAAACGGTCTCACAGAGTCAAGTTTCATACAGTAAAACTGTTTGGAGTAAAGCAGCCGTCCTCCAGATCAACCCTGATCTCCATCAGAGTCTAAACATGCATTATAGAAGCTGAAAGTTTAATTCTGATTCCTCTCACTTTCCTGTCAAGTTTATTACTGCAGCTTTTTTCTGTTTTGTCCCAGGATATTTGCTGTGACATTACTGCACGGATGGAAACGTTTAAATGACTGGACTAACTTCTAATCAGCAAAGTAAATCGTTAAAGATAACACTCATAGTAGCTACAACACACAAGAAAGAAATCACCTGGGAAGCTACAGAGACCGGTGGAGGTGGGGATAAAACGTCCATGTAGATGCTGGTCTCTAAATCTGATAAAATAATTAGTTGGTGGGGAGCGGGTGGATGATTTATGCATGTAGGCCTATATGAGTTCCGTTAATGTCGGAGCCGATCTGCGCGTCACACCAATTCAGCCACCATAATCGTGATAAAACAGTACAAAATGCTGCTGAAGTCAAATTATTAGGCTGTAACATCAACCAGAGCATTCAGCACTGATCTGCTGTTTCATGTTTTAATAATAATGCCCATGTAGTCTGCACAGATCCTTCCAACAGTAGAGTCCTGTGGTGACAGTTTTAATTGGGGCTATATGAGATGAATCTTACTGTTTCATTTTGTAAAGGGACTGATGATGAAACTCTCACTTCATCAGGCTGAGGGCTAAAATGATCTCCTGTTTACAGGCAAAAGGGGCACAGCAAACAAAGTAGCAGTCTACTGTGTAGCCTAGTGAATGATTAGGCTGCTGTAATCTGACTGTTCTCAACAGATGCTATAATGTTTATTGGAACCTCCAGATGTTTCTACATGTTATAGTGTTGATAGACATGTTTCTGGATTGTGAAGAAATTATCTGCAGCCTTTAGTGCCAAATGCTGGTCTGCTGCTCTGACAGAGATCACAGCACTAACAGTGGACAGATGATGCAGCTGTGCAACAGGTCAGATTTAATTGACGTTGCTTTAAAAAGACCGAGAAAAGGACATCTCATTTCGTTAAATGCCCGTTTCCTCGACTCCCCTCTCCTCGCGTCTCCTCCTCGACTCTCGGGTGGGAGGGACTAAGATGCGCCGCGAGGAGTCGAGGATAGAGGATCGAGGAGTCAAGGAGGTGGAAATTTGGGAAATGAGAAAGGCCCTGCTGTCTCTCTGCCTGCCTGTCTCATTAGTCCTGATACCTGTCACCTGTGTTGCTCCCGCCCTGCTCGTTAGCCCCTGTGTATAAATGTATACCTGGACTCAGCCACTCTGTTTGCAAGTGTGCTCGCCTTTTGTTTAATTAAACCGTTGAACTGAACCTGTCAGCTTTGTGTCCTACATTTGGGTCCTCCAATCTGCTCACCAAACCACGCATCCTGACAGCCTGCTGAATGAACGAAAGTGGTGAACGAATAGTTCATTCCTGCTCCACAGTAGCCGCCGAGATACCATGTGACAAATGAACGACTCAAATCCAGAGACCCACAGTTATGAGTCGTGTGTCGAAAGACAATAAGTAGGGATGTGATTTGAGATTTTTTCGAAAGTCTTTTTATTCTTGAAAAAGAAAAAAGGCAAGTGACTCTGTTGCTCCAAAGTGACAAACAATACTAATTTTCCAGCTCCATTCAACACAGCCAGCATATGTAAATAGAATGTATAAGCGATAGGAATGAGGGATGGGGGTGCACCATTGAGGAACTGGAGTGATGCCTTGTGGAGAAACAGAAGGCGACAATGCAGAGCTCGGAGGGATTTGGAAGGTCTTGAGCTCAGCAGCATTTTCAGAGATAACCAACCATGTGACTCGGTCACACATTGTAGATTCCTTATTGATCTCACTGCTCCTCTGCCAGAGTCAGAACAAACCATTTCATTCAGCTTGCTGTCATATTAACACCCACACTTTTTACATGTATTTCTGGTCTGTATGTGTTTGCAACAGCCAGTCTGACAACATAATGGGGCAGCCAGAGTTTTAATTAGTCCATATTTATTAGCTGACTGGAGACCATAAGACGTGTGGTGTCCCCCTCTTGCCAGGAGGTGTTTGTGACCAGAGCTCCATGGCAGACAGAAGGAGTGGAGGATGGAGGGGCTAAGGAGCTTGCTCTGAGATTTCTGCCTGGGCCTAAGATTGGCAGTCCCCAGACTTCCGGGTGAAGGAAGATGAGAGGGAGAATGACTCATTTATAACTATGATTATTGTCATCACATCCACATCTCTTAATAACAGCAATTAAAAATAAAATAGGACAGGACTAACAACAGCAATAATAGTAACAATAATGATAAAATGACAATAGCAGGGTAACATTGTTAATATTATTACCCCATTGACTCTCAGACTATGACTGATACCTGCTGTTTTAGTCGTAGATGCTTTACAGCAACCAGAGTCGATGTGATTTACTGTCATCTAACAGGAGGTCTCTGCTTTGTTCCACTGACATTCTGTATATAAACGATGACCTCCTGGCGGTAATACGGTCCCAGCTGAATAATGATGGAGAACCTCCCAGGGCTTTGACAGGCAGTGTTCAGCTGCCTTTACTTTAAAAGTTTCTTATTATAGACTGAGATGCTGAAATAAGTATGCAAGTTCAGGCTTCAGGGAGAAAAGAAGGGGCACTTTAGCAGCCATTGGACGTTTGTTGGCATTAGTTTCATATGTTAATGTTTGCTAGGTTAGTCGGATTACCACTCTAGGTTGGTAATTGGTATTTGCCAATGTTGTTGTGCTGATATTATGCCGGAAAATCTATCATGATCACTGCAGATGACTCGACCGCATGTATCTTTGCAGTAGCATAGCTGTGGGTACGCTACATAGCCATTATTAGACTGAGTACATGGCTGTATCTATGGCCATTGCTGTGATTATGGCTATGGCTATGATTATACCTATGTCTGGGTCAGTTATGATCAGCAAGCCTGTGGATGTAATGTGCATAATAGTGTTGCGTCATTCAAAGAATCGTTCATTTGACCTAATCTTGTATATGACTCAGGAGGAACGAGTAGTCTCATTGAGTAATTCGTTCATTTTCACACATGCGTGGATGGTCTTGGACTGTGGAAATGTATTGTTGAGCAAGACTTACAGTATGTGGCTTGGAGTTGAATTCCACAGGCAGAGCAGGATAGTCGGTTTTGGTCTTTTCATGGGATTTGTTGGCAATTAGAAAAATACACAACTCCTCCAGCTTTATGGTTAGACCAGACTGCATTTTTTGCCTGTCAATATGTACCTGTTTTAGTGAAAAACTGGAAGAACAGGAAAAGTGTGGGTAGCGTTAGCACAGCCTGCTAGAGCTAGGGTGGCTAGTAAGCTAACAACAGCTGTAAGTTTTACAGCTTCTTGTAAACCATTTTCTTGTTTTTAAAGCTACATTAATCCATTCACAACAGTTGTTGAAATATTTTTCCATTTACTGTTTATGCCAGTAATATACTACTACTTATTTATTACTTTCAGTTTAAAAAAACATCCAAAATAGAGTTTAAACACCAACAACATCCCTTGCTTGTATGTCTGTAATTTTAGAGAAGTTAGCAGCACTTTCCTGATTTTATTGTGCTGTCTCTCAGCTCCACCTTTTCTTTTTCTCTTGTTCTCTCTTTTTCCTGTGCTGTCCATTTTCCACATTCTCAACACTTCTTGGCTACACGCACTCCAAATGAATGCTAATGTTGGTCTGTGTCTGCTTAAGTGCCCCTTCCATGCACTCTGACAAAACAAAAGTATGGTAAATATAGGGCCAATTTGTAAAGGCCCATTGATACTCCTGCATATGGTCTACGTGCTTACCTACGCTGTAGGCTACGCACGTAGCCATGCATTTAGACTTGTGTATAGGTCTGTCCGTCATTCTGGAATTACACCCCCGGCAGTAGCGCTACAGCGTCCACTGTGTTGACTTTTGCCAGCTGAGCAGGCTAACTTCCGGTTTAGCACTCCACTAACGTAAATGGGGGTAAAATTGTATATGTGCGGCTGGTGTAGCCTTTTCAAATGTTACAGACCAAATGGATCACATTCACAGTCATTTCTCTCGGGTTGCGACGGTCAAATATATTGATTCACTGTGTTACAGCCGCCGCTTTGGCCGCTAGTTACTTCCAAGCGCGGGGTACTTCCGGTCGGCTCGGAGGCATTGTGAGGCTACCCAGTCGACCGATCACATAACACGGTCCGCATCGACTTGACGTGTAGTTACATTTTTGAGGAGGTGCACGTCAGGCGACGGTGTAGCCTCTGCGTAGCCACTGCGTAGCCCCGTAGCCTACACTGTCGATTCGACGCAGAAGTATAAATTACACTTAAGTGGGAACAGGTGTGCAGGAATGCGGGGCTGGTCAGGTGATAGGGAATGGTTGGAACAGGAGTTATGGTGTGTTTCATTTACCTCAGAAGTCGGAGCTCTGGAGTCGGATCAATGTCAAATCCGTTATAATAATCACAGGGAAAGCCGAGTCGGATGAGTTTCATTCAACATGACAGGTTGGACAACAAGATGGCTATGTTGTTGTAGCAGACATTGTTTTTGTTAGCAACAATGACCGCCAATTTTAGCAGCATTAGTTGATAAACACATTACACGGTATTTCACACATGATTGTAGCAACACACCTGCGGGCATGTCATGTCATACATGACTTACTAAATTGGACACAAAAAAGACAGAAGTTCTAGAAAAACTTTAAAACCACAGCTTTTACTGCCCTTCGCAGTTATCTTGTTTTCGGGAGGACGGGTCCTCTGAGTTTGTCCGAGTTGAGTACAGGACATTAGAGGGACATTCTATTTGTCACTTCCTCGGAAAACGAGTTCTGAGTACAAATGAAAGAGTGACAACATAGCAGGGAAACAATGCAAGTGAATGTGAGAACTAGGAGTTGGCTGGCATTGTCAAGATAGCAGGGGTTGTACTGCACTTGGTTTATTTTGGTCTTTTCATGGGATTTTTATTAGGCACATTTATTTGCTGTAGTGTGAAACACTACATGCAGGACAGGAAAGATCGTGGGTTGTTTCGTAAAAGGTATCTGTATGATTTTTAAAAATTGGTGCTCTAGTTACCACGTCTGAAGGCAAAAGTCCTCCTCCTGCTGTATCACACTGCCTCCCTGGTTTATCTCCCAGAACTACTAGTTGCATGAAGGAAGATAACAAAAACAGCTTCCATAGTTTCAAAAGGGGGGGTTAAAAATGTAAGATGAATCTGTCCAGCACTTAATTTAAAACATTATGAAGCATTCAATCAATATTTGTAGAATGTGATGAGTTAAGTGCATCCCCACTCTCAAAGTGTCAAAGAGGTTGGATCAATTTGTGTCCACTTCCCATTCATTGATTCATAAGGAAAATGCGATTGCACTACAACCTGCCAACAACAAAGCGGGGAATAAACATTAATGTAGTTCATGTCATTAATAGGAGTCTAAGTGCTCTGCTCTGACACCAGGATTGAGCCGACAATTCACACTGGTGTGTCAGCAGAGATAAGTCATCTGCAGTCACCAGTAACGGCTATTGATGTCGCTTGGGTCTTTAAATGAGGCAAGATTAAAGGCAACATTCTGCTGAAACTCTGGTCTCTCATATCATTGGTTCCACTCCATACAACCTTACATTGAAACATAATTTGTTTGAAAAAATCAACAGTTTTATTGCAAATGGATTGTGGCAAAGATAGTGAACTCACCATATTATCCTCTGCACTCCAGTAGGTTCCTCCACTGATGTTTCCCCTGAGGTTAAAGCCTGACAGACAGCCGCTGCTACATGAAGTTAGAAGACAGAATGCCCACTACAATGTCACTATTCTGCGGAAGACACGACACGATATCATAGCTTGGTGGCCAAACTAGTTGTTTTTGAGCCAGTGGATGACATGAAAAGCAGCAAAAAGTCACCCAGTGTCATTCCAGTGGCAACTGTAGAGAAGAGTTGTGCTGCACATAAAATGAAATAGAGAAGTAACAATGCTATGTTTTTCTATTAACTTCCTCTCGGATCATGTGATTTACAGCACAGTAAAAACTTAAATTAAATTAAATGGAGTTAATCGATAGCCTTGGCGGACTCAAGGTTGGACTGATCAGATGTAGAAATCAGCAGCACCTCCTGTGTGCTCAGCATCATCTGCCTTCAACATCAACAGTTTCATCCCCTAGGCTGTGAGGCTCCTCAACAGTGCGAACGTCAGAGCTCCTGTAAAATGACACCAAACACTTTTACACATGGACTTCTATTCTCCCCTTGTGAAATAACCACACACAAAGCAGCTCTTCTCTCTGTGCACAATTGTTGTGAACGGAGTATTAAATGTCTAATGTGTACAGTGGTTTTTATAATGCTACAATGTACAGTACTGTCAGTTGTATAGTTTATCTGTTGTATAGTGGTACATTGGTTTCCGTGAGATAGTGTTCTTTATCCAGAACTCCTGAATGTTTTTGTACTACAGTGTGTTTTATATATATTTACAATACTGCTCAGTGCATTTTATATTACACTGCACAGGTGCCCTAGCCAGCTTTCTACTATGCATCTATGTTGTTTTCTGCTTATCGTTTATTATTTTTTGTTCTATGTGGCACTGTGTTTTGTTTATGTGGCACTGTGATGAAATGACAATAAAGCTGTCTAAGTCATAATCTCTCCGTGGCTGAGTTACAAATTGCTGTAACTATAAAGTTGTTCCAATAAAGTTGCTCACTGTATGTGGCATTCATTTATTAGAGTGATCAAATAATGTAACTATAGTTCCAGAAGCCAAGCTTCAAATTTGAGTCCCCATCTTTAAAATTGTGCCCCCCCCCCCCAGGTCCAAATGAAAGGTGTGGAATGGCCACATCAGGTCTCTAATTAGGTAGCTTTTTATACGATAGCTGTAGAGTTTGGAAATAAGAATGCTGAAGGGGGGGGTCTCCTTGCCCTGGGTCCAGTGTCAGTACTGCTTTGACAAAACTGAGCTCTATATCCTGCCAGGAGCTAATCAGTCTTTCCTCTCTCCTTTCCTCTGTGTTCTTTGCTACAAAGTCAGGCTAGCAGAAGACAGCTAGATATGTGATATAAAAGATCCAATTTTCTTTGGATATGGATTATCTGGATATGGACTTCAGAGTGATTCATAAGATAACTATAAAGGTTCAAAATAATAGAGGATAAATGTTATAAGTTACTGCAGGTTGCACTACATCTGAGAAAGTCTACCCAGGAAACTAAAACACTGTCCACTCCTGAAGAAAATATGGTTTAATTTAGCCAAATGACAGCCAGTCAATCTGAAAAAAAAAAAAAAACAATCACCAAATTGTTGGTTTGTGAATTTACAGACTTTCCTCTCATGCATCTATCTGCCACTCTCACACAAGGTCAAAAGGCTACTTCACCATTTGAATGTATGTATCTGAAGAGGAATAGCCCCGGGCTCAGATCTCATTTCCCACTCACTTGGCAATTTAGACATACACTTATCAAGCCCGTCACCCCTGTAATTGAAATGCAGTTTGACTGCCCATAATCTTTTTTCGTTAGAGCAAATGGCTTTTTGATGGAACAGGCCATTTCATCATGTGGAAGACAATCAGTATGCATGCTGGATATATAGTATTATATCAGTTATAGAGTTATAGAGTATATAAGTTATTGGGAAAGTGGTCGTGTGTGACCTTTTGACATGTAAGTGAGGGACGGGCATGGCATATATTTCAAGCATGAAAATAGATATTGTTCAATAGATATAGTGAGCTTATATGCTCTTTTTCATACCGTGCAAGGCATTGGATCAGGCTGACAGCTCTTCAAACAAGTCATGTCCAAACATCGGTGATCAGAGACATATCAGTCTTATTTGTATGTGACTCTGTGGGTGATGTCCGATGCATTCATCCAGTAGACAAACTACAGGAAGACTAAGAGATTGTTTATGAGCTGCCAATTTGAGTGAACCCTTTGAAATGACACTGCACTGCTGTCTCCTAGTGGTGCCTAAATCTCATCTTTCTTCCATCTTTCAACATTTTGCAAGCCTTCTTGTGTGGGGGAAAAACCATCCATCATCTCCGGTGTGGAAACATAAAATCCTACATTAAATGAAGTGCACTTGAGCATCATAAAGGAATACATATTATACCAAACGTACGTGCACATCTGGATTATGAGCTGTCAGTGAGACTCTTAAATGTCTTACACTCTTTCTTTTGTCGACTTGGAGTCATTTACAAGCCTCAGAATACAAATAACTGAAAGAAGTAAAAAGGAAATTATGCAATAAAAGGCAAGTGGAACAAAAAACAATTTTTCTAAGCAGCACCAGCAGGGGACAGTGATGCCACATCAGAGAATACCTGGCTGGACCAGACACCAGGAAGATAAGGGAGGATGGGAAACTCATGCAGGATGTAAGTCCAATTTGTTCTACTCTGTATTAGTAAATTCTCAGGTAGATCCTGTCCTGTGGAGTGTGACAATGAAGACTGCATCACACTTATTATGTCTTGGAGGTAAATCCAGGACAGAAAAGGTTTCCTACTCCTGGACATTCTTATTTAACGAGCATCAGTGACAGATGGTTTCTATAGCCTGCAGCTACAAAATAACTTCTTCTCATTTCTTTCTTTCTCAGGCAGATGTTTCCTTTGAAGTCTAATTGAAAATAAATAATTTTACTGCCCAAAATGAGAAACCAAGAAGAATAGCTATGGTAACGTCTAGATTCAATCTATCCTCCCTCATCTCTGTAATCGGTTTCAAACAAGATTTAACTGAAGGTTCTATTACAAAATGTTCTTGCTACAATGCATAATTAATTGTGTCATACACTTTCTGTGTTCATTTAACCCTGCTGTTGATGCGATGGTATTAGCTCTTGTTCTGTAACACCTGTAATGTATTGTTTTGTATTTTATTGTATGTGTGACATGATTTTTTTTTATTACTGTCTCTTTGAAGTTAATGCTCTCAGGGATGAGTTTTAGATGCCTACATGTAAAACAAACATAAGGGATTATTTCAGAAGCAATAAGACTTGTCAATTGCCATACGACAAGAGATTGTGAGTGTACCTTGTAAACTGTATATAATAGTGCACTTTTGATGTAATATTCCTTCACAATATTAGATATTGCTGGCCAGCTAAAGATTGGGCATTGCTGCAAACTCTTGTGTATTTCAACGCTTTCTAACATTGCCATATTTCTATTTTTATGTGTGTGAATGACTTGTTCGTGTGTATTTGTTTTTGTAAACTCTCTTTTCACTCAGTGACATTTTATAGTCAGAGCATGTTTGAGGTCACCTGTTCTGGTTTTTTGTTTTTTGTTACTATGCTGCTTTGTTTTGAAAAGTGCTCTATAAATAAAGTTTATTATCATCATTATTACATCATTGCTAATAAAATCAAGTTCAGGTTCAAGCTCAACCCGACCTCAACTAGTGACAGTAGTGTTACCGTCATTATCCTTTTGTTGCAGTATGGTGACATTTTGTTGTGTTGCTCTCGTGCCTCTCGTGTTTTTCACTGTTCAGTCATAGTTGTTGTTGCTTGTCATACTGATACATTGTTTTTCCATAGATACCACAATAAATAAATAAATCTCATCACAACCAATCCAGCAACACTCTAAACAACTCTGCAGGATGCATGCGCTACAGATGATAAGATGAGATTTAAGATTAAGATTGTTGCTCTTGGTTAGGTTAGCATGCAGACTAGACTGTTGTTTTCTGTTGTGGCTGGCATCAGTGCTCTCTGCGGGCTGACAGTTGATGTGCACCGGAGTGACAGGCCCGGTCCGGGGTCAGCAGCAGGCCAGTCATCTGGGTCTGTGAGACACTAGTGACCTCTCGGGTCGCTCTTTGTCGCAGATGGCCCATGCACTCTGCATTTCATAACCTTAAATTTGTTTCTCTCCTTTGTGGCTGAGGTCTTCTGGTAGATCCCATACACATTAGAGGCGTGTTTTAATCAGGACAGCTGAAGAAGGAGTTGTGGTATACCTGCACCGCTTAGCTGTATTTAAGATTTCAGCTGACCATGCTCTGGTTCTCTCTCACCATGCCACACTCTGAGCTCTCCAGCTCTCCATACGTCCACTACTTTTTTGATTCTTACTTTTAGATATAACTCATGATACACTTACCCATAAACACCACTACAAACACACTACTATTACTAATTACTTATTAAGGTCTGTTGTCTGTTCCAGAGTCTCGACTGAAAACTAAAGGGGACAGAGCGTTTGCTGTCAGGGCCCCGAGGCTCTGGAACAGCCTGCCCGAGGAAATCAGGTCGGCTGAGTCAGTGAACTCTTTTAAGTCCCTTCTTAAAACATACTTTTATAGGAGAGCTTTTCCCGATCTTATTTGACTTTATTTTATCCCTTTTATTTTATTGTATTTTACTAATTTTATATTAAATTTTCATGCTCTTATCTTTTTTTTTTTTGTATTATTCTTTACACTTGTTAAAGCACTTTGTAACTTGTTTTTGAAAAGTGCTCTACAAATAAGGATTATTATTATTATTATTATTATTAACAGTTTTTCTTGGCCAAATAAAGCCCTTCAAAGTGACATCTGTGTGAGCTTCCTCCTCTGCTGCAAGAAGGAGCCAACTTGTAACACCATATACAAGGGCAAGGTGCAGGTTTAAATGAACTAAATGATGCATGTTAGTGCCAAAAATGAAGAAACAGGATATATATCACACATATTAAAGCTATTAAAGCAGGTTTTCATTGTAGGAAATTGTCCGCAAAAAGGTCCCTGAACGAGCATCATGACCTGAATAGAACAACTAATCACTGGAATTTATATCCGCTGGCAGCGAAACATAGAAGCAAACTATCATTTAATAGGAGCTTAAATTTGATTTGGGGAGTTTTATTTTGAAAAAAGTCCAAATCACCAGTTAAGTCATCACTTCCACCAAGTGCATTTACAGAGAGAGAGAGAGAAAGAGTTTGACTTTAAAGGATGCCATATGTTCCTTCATCTTTCTCTGCCATCGGTCCCACAGAAGTTGCCCAAGCCAGATTGGACAGGCCGCTCCAATCACAGGGCAGAACGGGGCTGATTATAGGGCAATCATTTAAATGGTGGAGATGACATCAGCAACCAGAAATTGGCTGTATTTGGTCTCGAGGGGATGGCAGTGAGAAAGGCCTGGCCCGAGGCACAATGACAGACTAGGGTAAATTGGGCTCAGAGAAGTTTTGGTGATAGCAGATGTAATTTCAAACAGGGCAAAAGGGCTGGAGTGCAATAAATGAAAGGATGAAAATTTTAATTTATGCACTGGCCATATAGCAAATATCTAAGTCTGTGGACGTAAAACACTCCAGTTGTGGTATGACAGCAGAAGAGAGTTATGTTTATCTCCCTGTTGTGGCCAGAGCTCTATTGTAGTATATTTCTATACTTTTGAACATGAAATTATATAGACTTCCTTCCCCTGGCATGAACTCTTCACCTCAGCTCAGTTTATGGCTTGTAAGGCTGAAATACAAAATCCTCTCCTCTTCTTTGTCCTGTCTCTCCTCCATCTCCATCCCCCAGCGCCGCCACAACGCTGTCCTTCTCTTTTTTTCCTTGCCAAAACCTCAAGCCTGTACTAGGGCTGCAGACAAAGACACAAACACAAATTGGCAACCTCTGGGTCAAGCCCGCATGATAGAGACAGTCTCAGTGGCTGAAATGAGGAATTCAAGAAAACGGACAAATACAGTTTTATTGCTACCTACCTAAAACAGTTAATTACATATGGTCGCTGATGTGCAATCCTTTCTGTAGGCTGTCTGTGAACAAACTCTGTGGTTCTTTGCAAGCTGCCTATTTGACCTTCTCTGTGCATTTCCCTCACACTGGTAGCACTACATTGACACGTGCTGTGAGCCCGGCGCTGAGGATATTCACAGGCAAAGGGACAAGGACCTTCCAGTTTAAGGCAACAAAAGACTCATTGATCATGTTCACAACAACCCCCTCAAATCTTTAGTGTCAAAGGCTGGTGAAGAGCACCACTCTTCTTGACACCATGCAAGCCCCTCTTATGCTCCTTCCTCACTTCCATATTGCGTGAACTGGTGCCAAACTAAAAATACTGTGTGTTTGTAGTTCCACTACACGGGGTGTCAAAACAGAGAGCTGCACATAGGATCCATTCGTTTGCACAAGACAACTCTACTGTGTGTGAGAGGAGCAGTGTATGAATGGACTAAAGAGTACATCAACATAAACACACACACACACACACACACACACACACACACACACACACACACACACACACACACACACACACAGGTATGTATACAAGTAGAAACAAGAGTCTTCAGCCATGCTAGCAGCTCCATGAGGCTGTACTTAGACACAGTTTTGCTAAATGCTAATGTCAGCATGCTAACACACTCACAACAGTGCTAACATGCTGATGTTTAGCAAATATAATATTTACAATATTAACAATTTTAGTTTAGGTTTGGTGGTCACTATGTCAGTAAAAATATAATGTTATTATATATCATAGTCTGTCATATTTAAGTCTTCTGAATGAAATCAAGTCATTTTGAGGCAGAAACTACCTTTCAGTCAATAATGCAATAATGCGTTTTATGAGTTGTTTTGGCCATTAAAGGTTTTTCAACGGGTAAAAAGGACTGGATTAGTTGGTACACATCAAGTTAAATAATGTAGAGTTGTAAGGATAATTGCAAAAGAGATCATGTCTTTAATTTATATATAACTCAGCAGTAAGTCATGTTAATTATAGGTTACAGTCTGTTTTCCAAATATAAACAAGGATATTAGCCATACGGCTACCAAACACACATAATCCATCAGCAACCACAGGCTTCTGTTATTGCCTATAATCATGTAAATGTCAGGCCTGGTTACACTATAAACTGCAAACATTTATTTGGCCACAATTGTGATTATTCCTTTAAAAGAAACATTAAAGTCTCAGACAAAACATACCTTTGCTATCACCACGCGCATGCTGCTGCGGACAGCAATATGTTTTCAGCAGAAGATCACTTTTCGGCACGACACCTGTCTGTTCTGCTGTCCAGTGTTTCTGGCCACGTAAAATCTGATTTCAGGTCTGTTAACACCTTCTACAGTCTATGATTAACACACAGTTAAAAACGGGGACATGGGTCTGTCCCCGGAAAACAGAGAGGTCTGGTCACCCTAACATGAATGTCTGTACCAAACTTTATGACTTTGTGGAATTTAACCAACAGCTGTCGAGATATTTCACTTAAAACCACAAACGTGAACCACATGGTGGCACAAGTCAGGGGATCAGCTACATTGTCATGGGGACCACAAATCTCTGTGCAAAATTTCATGGCAATCCATTCAAGAGATGTTGTGATTTTTCAGTCTGGACTAAAGTGGTCAACCTTAGAGGCATTACGCTAGCATTTTTTTTCTGATTGGCCAACTTCCTGGAAGCTTCCAGAGGGGCAGCATCTAGCTGGCCAGGGGTTGCTGACATGACAAATAGAATTTGAAATTAGTAGTTAGTAGTAGAATTGTCATCATGGCATCAGTGTGCTTTAAACAACCCCCCAACGCACACCCCACCTGTTGTCAACACAGGGGGGGGGCTATATCCAACAATTTTTGGAACTCTCTGAAACCAACAATCACAGCCAGTTTACACAGGCACATAGTGGTGAAAATGTTAGCACAGTTTGAATTTCTTTCAAGCTCTCTTTTTCATTCTTCACACAACTCCTTCCGTCACTTTTGGCATGATGGCACACTTTTGAGTGAGGTCGTCAAGTTCACTTTAATGACCCCACAGCTAATGGGATTTTATTCCAGTGCAGTTGTAACTGTACAGTTCTATCAACAACATGTCACAAGACAAGAATCACATCAGCTATCACCATACACACAGCTCAACAGCTGCATTCAGACTGACGAGGGTGCAGTAGATGGTTAAGGAGCCAAGGAGTTCAAGGTCTGTTTTTCAAACAGTTTGTCTTTTATGGCAGAGAATTATTGTGCCTGCCAGAGGGTTACAGCTGGAACAGGAGGTGAACTGAGTGAGTAGTATCTGAAATGGCTTCATGTGCTCTCTCTTGTGTTCAGAACAGGTATAAACTCTTTTACTTTTAGTTTGGATGGAAAGACCTTTCTGGCTTAAGCACAGAGTTTGTATTTGGTAACTAATCTCTAGAAATGAGAAGCATCTTTCTGTAATCAGAACCCTATTGGGAATTTGCTTGAAACAGCGTTTGTTTCCCTCTCATGTCAAAGTATAGTGTATTTTACCCTTTCAAAGAGCACTGCAACTGTTTACAGGATACAAACTCTGTTTTGGCAGTGGCAGCTGAAGTGACTTTAGCTCCATTTCAGGCTTGGTTGGATATCGATATGCAGTTGTATCGGGAATCCCTTGTTTGGAAAATGAACCTGATGTACATCAAACAATCTCTCACTCACATTTAACCCTCTCAAAATAGCCTATACTCTTTCCCATCAGCAACAACTATTTTAGTACAGTAGAGGGCAGTGGGGGCGCTGCAGAGAGAAATGACCACATCTGTACATCAGGTCATTTAGCTTTGCTGTTTTCTGAGTTGTGTGTTTTCCAATGAGACCATTTCTTTATAAGACATTTACCAAAAAACAATCCGAGTAGAACTTGAGTCGAATAAACTGAAGCACAATTAGAAGGAATTAAGGAAATTTTCATCCAAAGCCTCACACCACCTTTGTGCAAAGTCAGCTCTACAGATAGTGAGAAATGATCTGTGTGTGTTCCAAATCATCAACAGGTTAAAAGCACAGTAGCCGCCGCACTCAAGTAACATTAGCATAAAAAATATAAAAGTAACATTAGCATGAATACTAGGGGTGTAACACAGCGTGTATTTGGTTCGGTAAGCTAAACGGGAAAAAAATGATTACTGTCAAAATAAATTTATAGTATGGTAAGCTTTACCCGGAATGTTTTAGCAGTGCTGGAACTGTCAGTTACATCACTCATGTAGTGTTGCTGCCTCCGAATGAAATTATTCTTTTAGCTGACGCTTTTATCCAAAGCGACTTATACGTCAGAGGTCGCAGGCCTCTGGAGCAACTAGGGGTTAAGTGTCTTGCTCAGGAACACATTGGTGTCTCACAGTGGATTCAAGCCCGTGTCTTTCACACCAAAAGCATGTGTCTTATCCACTGCCCCATCACCACCCCCATTTCAGATGGCTGCCCACCCTGAGTCTAGGTTCTGCTCAAGGTCTCTACCTGCAGCCACGGAGAAAAGCGGGTGCAATTTGGATCCTCACTACAAACAGCGCCCTCTGTCAGATGCAACAACAACCACGGCCAAAACCTGGCACCAGGAAGAGGCGGAAGTAAACAGCAGCAACCACAGGACCGAAGCAAGCAGCAGCACTGCAACCACCAGCAGGGAAGAGAATCTCACAGGAGAGAGCCAGTCTCAGAGTCTGTTACACAGCCTATAGGATGAAATGCTGCTGAGCCAACAACAGGCACAGTCGGAGCATCCTGGTCTCATGAAGGTCTGCTTGAATTGGTGGAGCAGTATTTGAAACGGCCACTTCTGATAATCATGTTTATTAAATCACTTGGAGCTTTTTTTCTATAATAAAAATCAGTGTTTTAATAAATGAAGTAACCACTTATTGCCTGATACTGACCTACAGATATTTATGTTGATTTAGCTATTTATTTTATTTTTATGGATTCTTTATTTTCTCAGTGTTAATTTCTGGAATTAGTTGACTAATGCTTTGACTGCTAACTGAGTGCTTTTGCATTGTCATATCAGTGCAAAATTGGTGCACAATCCACAAAGAAAAGGTCTATTTTCATTCCAGCTCAAAATCGTTCGGGTTCTTCTGTAGTAAGAACCCCATTTAGAATTATGTCTATTTCTTTCTATGTATATAATTTGAATATCAATATAATATGTACATAAGAAGTATGCTTAAGTAAACACATGTAAAAGGTAATTAAATCATAACAGACTACAACTTTGTTATTATAAAATGTACATGAAATCAGACCAGCAGAAGAAGCCGATAAAATCAGCTGACCGATAAATCCTCTATTTGAGGAAAAATTACTTAACTTATTTTTAAAGTTTGATTATTGCCAATTAATTTCAAATTGAAGGACACAGGACAAATCACAATTGGAGAGATTTGTTTAAAACCATTTGAACTTTATTATCATTGATACTGGCTTGAAAAATAACATGCAAGTGTGAACAAATTATTAACAATTTGTGAATAATATTGCAATATTAAAAAACTAAATAAAATGAAAAATGCAATTTTAACCAGCAAAGCACAACAAAAAATAAACTCCCACAAGACAGTCATGCTAAAAAAACAGCCCATTTGATATATTTTCCACATGAACCATGTGCCACCACTAAATGAGAATAGCTCAGTCCAGACATTCAGCATCTTCCTGGGTCACTCCTTGGATGTTCTTATTTGCTTGGAGCTTTTTTTTACAGTTTTCCTGCCATTGGCCTTCTCCCCCAAAGCACTCTTGTAAGGCGAGATTGTAAGCACTGCTGCTGACTCAGCTTTCCATTTTTCTGGACCTTGATTTAACTTTGGCTTAGGTGAGAGTGCCAGGGTGAAACTTGACACTGAAGATTCAGAGGTCTCTGTCTGGGATGTCTTGTAGCCAGGTCAAAGGCCAATTTCCGTATCCTATGATGTTAGCCCAAAGAGATCTCCTT
This sequence comes from Micropterus dolomieu, assembly GCF_021292245.1. Taxonomy (NCBI): domain Eukaryota; kingdom Metazoa; phylum Chordata; class Actinopteri; order Centrarchiformes; family Centrarchidae; genus Micropterus; species Micropterus dolomieu. Next base: position 25,661,594 of record NC_060158.1, on the reverse strand, counting down.
CTAGATTTTGGATGTGGCACACCAGATCATTTTCCAAGGTTGCAGAGAGGACAGCCATTTACCCCAGATAAATATGGCCTATACAATACAACAGATACAACAGATACATGTATTATAAGGTCAATCATTAGAATAATCATACAAACGTACAATCGTAGTGTATGAGCGAGAGGAAGCCTTAGAAAGGAAATGTTGTTCTGTCTTTCCGCAACTCTGTTACAATAGATCATCTCAGAGAAGTAACAGGCTCACATAACACAAGTATACACATACAAACAGATGCAGTTTTTCTCATTTCAAAAGGTAATAAAGTGACGCAATCTTAAAAGAAGTCCCATTTAATTTTCCTGTGGCATTAAAGGCACTCAGTTTTTGCAGTGCTTCACAGACTTACTTAATCCAGGGCTATGTCAAGCCCAGGAAGCCCCAGCCAGTGTTTTGTGTAAGCCAGGGGAGAGGAGATGGAGCAGTGTCACTGTGCTAATACCTACTTGTGCTCATTTCCCAGGACGACTAATCTTGCACAGGGGGGAAACGGACCCTGATCCACTTAACAGGCTGTGAGGAACTCTATTTTGTCTCGCCTGTGGTTGTCATCACTTTCTCCTGTCAACTTCTTTATTCTTAATTAATTAGAGAGAGTGTGCATGTATGAGAGTTGAGAGTATGTGTTCTGTTACATACCAGGTCTTGATATTCCCCAGATATCAGAAAGCATACTAAGATAATACGTGTTTGAGATTGAATCATTATGGACTTGTGAAGGTCCAGGTTTCATTTATCTATTTTTGGTGAAGCTTCAACAGGTATGTTAAAGTTGCTATAATGATAGCTGGTGAACATAGTGAAGCATTTAGCAGCTAAAGAGTTATTTTTCTCAGAGGTTGGTGGAGACCAAAGTAGAGATTAAAGGAGAGTGAATAGTGGACTTATATTCATAAGTTGGACACAAACACAACTCCATGTGAATGCCATTGTTGCTTCATATCTGCTGGATGAAAGTTATGGTAATAACATGTCAATGTTGTGTTCACAGCTTGTTTCTGTTGCCAAGTGTCCAAAAATGTGTAATTGAAGCTTAAATAATAATGTATTACATTTATATAGCGCTTTATCATTGAAACTCAAAGCGCTTCACAGTGAAGTGGGGGGGACTCACCTCAACCACCACCAATGTGTAGCACCCACCTGGGTGATGCACGGCAGCCATTTAGCGCCAGAACGCTCACCACACATCAGCTTGAGGCATGTCAGTGATGACACAATGTTGTTCAACAGGCAAAACCAGAACTATACTCACGTATATCTGTCCAGAAAACTAAAAGAAAAATGTAGTAAAAGAAGTGAAGAGAGTAGCCTTGTCTCAGAATGCTGTCCACCCAGCTGGTCAGCATTCAGCGGTGTCACCATTCTGCATGAAAATGTGTACACGTGAACAACGCATCTTCGGCACTCTCCACCGCCAAACTTTCCATAAATAGAAGTTTAGCCCAAGGGGCGACGTCGAACAGGCTATAGTGTCCCTGAACGCACCAGGGCTGATTGTTCCCTGGTGTCTGAACGCACCACAACTTGCTGCTCTGTGATATCCTTGAATACCCCACGGTCTGTTGATCCGTGGTGTCCTTGAACGCACCACAACTTGCTGCTCTGTGATGTCCTTGAATAGCCCACGGTCTGTTGATCCGTGGTGTCCTTGAACGCACCACAGCTTGCTGTTCCAATGACGGCCCAACGTGCAACAGTGTCACCGTGAGCGCGTCGTCAGTGGAGCGGTCAATATCAACACAGCTGCCAAGTGAAGCTGAGTCAAGACAGGGCATCCTCCTCTCCACTGCAGCGAGCTGCTGCTGGGAGAATGAGCCGCTTTTCACTGTAATAAAGTGCCACGGGCCGCACTGCTGGAAGAGACGTGTTGTCTGGTTGTGTCTCTCCGGCTATATCTGACCTAGATTGGCATTAGCTCGACTCATGCCATCGCTGAACGCTGCGCTGGTTCGGTTGAGCAGCAAGACCGGCAAACTTTCGGTCTCCGGGCTGAAGCTTTCCCGGAAGACAGAAAACCTGCAATTCATCGAGTGGCCACTTGAGGCTGGCTCCAAAAGGGAGTCAATCCCCATTGACCCCCATGTTAAAATGCCCAACTTTACAGCAGAATAAACCATGTTTACAGCCTGATACAAAAGATGGTTTTAGTGTATATAGCTAATTTTGCCCTTCGTGACAACTGTGAGGGGGGTGAATTTTTTTTATAACTCACCTGTTTAAATTATATTAAGGCTTAAAGTTCTGCATTATTAGGGGCGTGGTCGCTTTGATTGACAGGCGCCTCTAGCCTCTGTCACTGCTAGCACTCGGTCCGCCGTCTGTTAACCTTACTCAGCTACACGGAGCTCTGAGGCGCAGTCTGTTGGAGCCGTTTGGACATTTCTACATCCAGATACCGGATGAAGTACAAAAATGAATTCATTTTCCAATATCTTTTAACATAAAATATTAATAAATATTAATATAAAATAAAACAAGTACTCTAATGTGAGAGGTGTGTCTCTTTAGCCTAGTGTAGTTCTACAATTCGGCATTGGTTTGGAATCTGTGGGTCACATGACATGAAAGCTATTGAACAAAAAAGCATAATTTTCCATAAATGATGAATAAATATTAATATCAATTCGAATATACACTCAAACCTAATATGAAGAGGTGTGTCTAATTTGCACAGTGTAGTTCTACAGTTCAGCATTGGTTTGGTGTCCTTGAATGACATGACATGGAAGCTTCTGAAATAAATAATGAGCTAACTCCCGGTGGTTAAACGCGAGCCATTGGAGGTGAGCTAACCGCACTTATATTGCCGACACTGGGTGAACTGAGTAAGAAGCCGTCACCGGATCCTGGGTGAATGTCTGTTGAATATCCAACTTAAAACTAACTTTTTTTTTTTTATGCTCTTCTAAAAGATGCCTCAGTGTTTTAATGTTGACTGCACTATTATGTCACATATGTGGGAGAAATGGAACAAGGGAGATAGTCTGTAAATGTTTTTGTGTTGTCCTCCTAAGACAGACAATTTTACATCATCTGTCACTTACTTACTTACTTACAGTATAAGCTTTGAGTAGCAGGCATGGAGGCATCAGATCTTCAACTAAAATCTTGTGACAAACATAAAAAGTGCCTTTCTCTCTGAAATGTGCTATTCCAGAACAATAATCTCACACAGCCCAGCCGACATCAGCAACGTTAGTCAATATAGCGGTGTGGGGAATTAACTCGCCCGGGTGCAAAAATCATTTTCTAGAAGTGGCGACTCCATCTGTGGAGGTGGTGAATTCAGTGAGCAGTTCGCCGTTTAATGAAGAAAAAAGGAAGCTGAGGAAGTAGGGACACGTCAATACGTCACGCACGTATTGGTAGCGACGTCCTATTGGTTGGCTGTGTGCACAATAAAATTTCAGTGGGCAAGTGCATGAGTGTGATTGGAGGAGGTAGTACCCATAGAGTCCAGTAGAGGGTGAAGCCTGTGTGAGATAGAACAGCTATTCCATGTACTGGATGTAGCTTGAATCACTGTTATGTAATGTCAATTATGTTTTTTTTTATTTAAAAATGTTCCCGATTACTACTCAAAGTAGCTTAATCATAGCCTTGTGTTGGTGGGTGTGACGCCGCTTAAAGTCACAACCACTGGGACAACCATTGAAAGAAAAAGCCCTTCATGAACTTCTCATGCTGTTCTGTGCTCTGACTCTAACACCAGAGACTGAATTCCCCTTTTGATTTTCATGTAAATACCCAAATCGAAGCTGACACTTTATATTTAGTCCGTATTAATCCAGGAAACCAGGACCAGGAATTTTCCACCATAATATATCCCATGTCCCTGTCGTGCGGTGCCAACGCAGTAAATAAAAAGGAAATAAAAGAACTGCACACATGTCTTTTGTGGGCATTCATGTGCTGGCATATGTGAGATGTGTGATTTCATGCTTGTGTGTAAAATGAAGCTAAATGTCACATTGCTTTAAATAATACAGAGACTATTTGGCAAATATTTTTATTATCCATGTTTCTTTCAACTTCTACCAACTATGCTGGCTCCTTATTTCTTTCTTTAGGCGCACTGCAGTTTTTGAAACAGGTATAGCTATCATACCTATCAGAGCATCTTGATAATCCTTAGCTCTGACCGTGTTGTGGCTCATTCTCAGCGAGCCGTTCCTAATCGTGAAAATAAAAGGAAAGCCTCTCAGCTTTCCCGCCTCACGAGAAGTGTGAGAAAAACATCCGCTAGGCTTATCCTCATGGCACAGTGTAACCTGAGTTAAACTTTCATTTTTCTAAATGCACTGTAGCAGTAAGTGCTAATGCGTTCTCTGGTTCAGAGTCAAGGGACACAAGCAGATGTATCAAATGAGGCCGCCTTGGCTTAAAACGTCTCATTTAATGTGGATCCAAACTAGGGACAGGGGGTTATGGGGTGTTTCTCATTAATTGGCACAAAATGAGTCAATAATGTACTCAACCTCTGTGGACTCATATCACATATCAAAAAAAGCAGACAAGCCCATCACAACTTCAATGTAATGTTGCCATGGTTAAAAAAAGGGCTAATGTGCATATGTATGTGTATACTAACATGCCCTCAATAAAAGAGAAGAATTTTGTTTAATGTGTTTCAAGTTGTTCTGATTAGCTAGAGATGCTGTGCTGGGCTTGGTGTAGTTAGTCAACCTCGTAGTTTGATTTTAAGATAATGCAGTATAATAAGGAGGTAAAAAAAAACATGACCACAAAGTACTTTAAAGTTGCACTAATCAAACTTTTTTTTTATTAACAATAGTGTTTTCATCAACGTAAAAGATTTTTATGCTCCCTGGAGGTGGTGTTCTGTATTTTTTTTGAAAAAGAGTTCAAATCATTAGGTGGACACAAATAGATAGAGTAAATAAACACAATACAGTGAACTTAACGGAAAACACATTGAAAGCAAGGCAAAATATGTAAAAGTTTTAAATGTGCAGTTGTAATTGTACCAAAATATCACTTATCAACTTCTCATCATTTGCCAATTAGATACTTCGGATCACCTTTAAAGAGCATCCAATTCAAACATGTTCAGTGAATCAAAATGAGAAACACTCATGTGCTGGGCTTTACCGTCCACCAGTCAGCTGCAACACACTGAGACCAGTGAGTTGGTCAATGCAGAATGTGCACCCAGCAATTTCTACAGTATGTAATCAAAGCAACAATGTCAACTCTTCACTGTAATGTCAATAAAAAATCCCCTCATTACTACTGTATTTTATGTTTATGGGTTAGATCACCTAAACTACGAGAAAAAATTGTGAATTTTCTTGTGGTATCTTGCATATAGAAGAAGAGCTATCTATACAGGGCAACATTGGAGGTGGATGGAATTTTGTTTGTAGTGTTGAAATTTGTTCCAGAAACGTCTTGGTTACACAAGATATTCCACAGGCCCCTTGATAGTTTTCATTTGGACTTCCCCTCTCCAAATAGAGGGTCCAAGGGTAAAGGAAATCATATTTTGATTGTAAAGTCCTTTGAGGAGAACAAGTGATTTTGGCCACTAAAAATAAAACGTACCTGTTTCTTTTGACAGAAAATTATAGTGAAACGTGTTGAGAGTGAGGTCTGTGGATTATTCTGAGAAACCGTGGCATCCTTTCTGGAAAGTTTTTCCAGTGTTTCCAAAGCTTTGAGCGAAATTCCATTCACCTCCGTTATTGGGGTGGTGCCAGAAATCTCTGTGGCCGATATCTTCAAACCTGGCGAAACAATCTACGTAGCAAAACAGCGGGGAAAATATGTGTTTTTGCAATTTCAGTGAACTGACCCTTTAAAGTCTGTCAGTCATTTCACGTTGCAATAGTTAGCAGACTGACAGAAGGGAGCAATAAATGATAACACACGGTGCATATTTCTGCAACGTGACCAGAGCAGTCATCATCTGTTATAAATTATGTCATCAGATCAGCTCTACAGCTGCAAGAAGGGAGACTGATTTAAAAGTCTCTGTAGCTCAACGTTAGTCATTTTCCTCTTCATGGACATGGACTGTGACAGTGCCACTGTTTCCACCACCACCACACGATGCCCCTTTCACATGAGGTCACATCTGTCTTGCAGTCCTGCCCCTACTGCAATACCTCAAAGTGGACTTCTGTAATTGCAAATGACAAATGGGGGTACAGACGTACGTGATGTAGCGCAGAGAGAAGACACAAATGGAAATAAAACAGTGCTAAGTGGCGAGAAGTGGAGGACCATATTCACCTTAGGAAATAATGTCTGATCCATTCTCCTTATGTCAGCCATATGCTTGTGTTCCTGTCAGCCTCACCAAACGCTTCCAACTTTGGCTCACGTCAAAGAATCCAAGGAATGTTAATGAAAGGGCTGCTGAATGGAAGAGAATGGGGAAATGCTAAAATGACGGAAACGGTGAGACGTTAAAGTCAGTCAAGTGCATATTTGAGAGGTCGCACACAAACCATGTGCCTTTTCTTTTCTGTTTTTGCACGCAGCCGGTTTGACCTGCCTCTGTACAGTAAAAGTCCACTTCTTGATTGATGGGAATAATATTAAAGTATTTTTAAAAATGTAAACAGATGGAGATAATCCCTCGCCTATATACTTCCATAAAATGCTGTGCAAGCTCTCACCTGCTGTGCCATTACATAAGCTCTGTGCATAATTCAACAATTATTATTTTCCTCATTTTCAAACCCTGAAACTGTCAAAGTAAAAACTCCTTCGGCAAACTGTAAATGCCTAATAATGTAAAGTTAATGATATTTTATGGCGTGTTAGTAGGCCTGCTTGGATGTCGTTAATAACAGTGTGTGTGAGTGACAGTGAAGGAGGCATATGAGAGAAATTAGAAGACATATGAGAGCCAGATGAGATTATGTAGAAGCCAAACAACACACAGAATATACAGTAAATGAGTTTGGAGAGAGCTTCTATAAGATAAACACCATTTGCTTTTAAACGACTATCTAAGATTCATATCTCACATATAAAAAGCAACACTTGAAATACATTTACACCATTTCTAATTCATGCTTAGCTGACAGCAGGCTTGCACATATCACTGGTTTCTCAGAGACAGCTCCACCCCCTCCCCCAAAGGTACAATAGGTTAATGACATTAACACGGATTATACTGTATGTGCATACACTAAACATGGTCAGTGAAGATATGCACCTATACAGGAGCTGTGAGCCTTGAGCAGCTAATCTGTTCTGTACTATGGCGTACTACTGATGCTATACTTATACACATAAGAGCATTTAAGAGAGGAGAATCGCAGTAACCAGCAACATTAGCAAGAGAACCAGCAGCTAATTAGCTAATTCACGGGGTGAAGGAAGGAGGAAGTGCAAATCTAGGAGTTTAAAGTTAAATTTTAAGGAAGTTCCCTGTTTCTACAAGCAGAAGTTATAAACCGGAACAACAGAATAGAATAGTTATTAGACATTTAGGGAAAAACATTCACTAGCTTTCTTGCTAAGAGCTCAATGAGAAGATAAATCCCATCTCATTGCTGTGCATTAAGTAAGTTAGCTTAGTATAAACACTGGAAGCAGGGGGGAAGCTAGCCGTCAAACTTCATAGCATGGAACTTAAAATTGTTGTTTTTACATTATTATGTGTATGTATGTATGGATTACAAGAAACAACATGTTTATCGGTGAGCTTTAGAGGTGCTGGTGGGTAAGTGATGATTTTTCCCCATGTTTCCGATCTTTAAAGGTACAATGTGTAACATATGGTCAGATTTTGTAGTTTAAAATATTTTTCCACTGTTCCAACAATCACCAAGTCTGGTTTGGTCGAAATAAACCCTTAGTTTATTTCCCCAAAGTGCAGTTAGCACCAGCTATGACCTGATACGTGATATGCTGCTCACACTGTACCTTTAAACTAAGATTGACTAATTACCTACTTCTGCTTCCTGCCTCTAACATATATACTGTTTCAACATTTATCACTATTCCGCTCTAGTTTCTTTTGACCACAGTCCAATGGGTCAATTGTTGGAATTCAAAAACTAACTTTTTTTTAAATGGGAAAGGCAGACAATCTGTACTTTTGGCGACATTCAAGCTGGAAGCAAGTTGTGCTGCTGCAAGAACCATTTCGCTTCCACTCACAATGGATTCTGTGTTTCTCATTTTCCTATTAATCATAATTTTTGAAGGCCAAAGCAATTGCTCTATTAAAGTGTGTTTAAGCCTAGAGTGGTTATTTTCTCAGTATGAAAGCTCTGATTTGCTCTGCTCAATTATAAATAATGGGAATCAATATTTGAATAAGGCTGAGGTTCCTGGTCAAGCTATGAAGATGTGGATGGTGGAAAGGAATGAGGTACACTCACCCTTTCTTGAGTAGTTACGGTTGAGAAACTCTTGAGCAAGTTTATTTAAGTGCCACAGCTTTAGTGCAACTGCTCAGAGGCCAGAAGAAGAAATCTGAAATAAATGATTTTTTATTGAATGCACTGGATAATGCCAACTTATATTATTTGATATGAATACATAAATGTTGTTACAAAAATTTCATCAGCATCAAAAGAAAAAACTTATAATAAGCTAGTTTCTTGATTCAGAAAAAGAGTGAGTCCTGATAATCATTTGTGGTTTTGAGGGAAATGTTTGACTATTGATACATCTATTGTATAGACTGCCATAAAATGTGGTCCAGATATTCATGTCCCCCTAAGGGTAATTCACTTTGGTGAGCCCCTGCTCTATCATCAAGTCAATCTGTCCAGTACTTCAGTTTTTGACCAAATACCTACAAAGCTACCGGCACTCCCATCAGCCTGTGCATGCACGTGGTGATTCCAACATTCCAACCTGCTAACCATGTAAACGTAAATAAATGATGAGTTGACTAAATTTTAAGCTGATCTTTCACTGAACTCTGGATTTGGATCACACTGGGGATGCATTCATGTCATATTATGATCACATTTCAAAAAACAGGAAGCTTGAAATCTCCAGGGCAAGATCTTCTGACTCACCATCAATGGCTCGCCACTAGATGTACTGTACCCTTCTGTGTGTGTCCGACATCTTTGTTCAGACGTCCAGAAATCCCCAATAAGGAAAATGTATATCCTTTTGATGGTTGCAGTAAGTTATTATATGCCATGTTTAAGCGTAGCTGCTGTATGTCACCACCCACCAGCGGTTTGGCCAGACATTCTACAAGATATTCCATCACTCCAAACTCATTTCATTTTTCCACTCCTCCCTGACTTCCCAGGTCTGTGACACTGTAAATAGTAATCCGTGAGGCTTCCGTCAGCTTGAAGATTGTGATTCCTGGAGCTTTCCTCTCTGTTTCCGAGCATTCCTCCTTTTGATGGTCACGTTGGCGTTTATGAGCACGGAAAGTTCCTACCTAATTAGGGGTGCAATGGGGAAAAGTCTTTGGGAAAGTGCAGGCCCGTCCACATCTCAAGAGTGGCCGGTGCACCGCAGGAGGAGAGAAAAAAAATTGACATTTTCTTGCAAGTCGTTGATCCATATCATGCCTGTGTAAACCTGACTCACTGGTGGATAGCTCTGTCTTGTTTTCTCAAGGGGCTTGGACAGTGTGCCAGTTCAATATGAGGGAAATTCAGAAGATGACCTCAGATGGGAGAGGGGAGAGTGCCAGCCAGACATCATCGCTACTTTGGCTGTCTTTGTTCCCTCCAAAAGGCCAAAGGCATTTAATAATGTGTGCGTTGTACCAACAAACACTGTCTCAGTTGAGACTGGCTCCAAAAGTCATTGATAAAGTGAAAGTGCCTCCAACCAAGAGTTTATTAGCCATCGGCTGTGTACAAAGGCTCAGTTGCACTGAATGGAAATGATTAACTTTGCTGGCCCCGGGTGATGCTCACCCATGCATTCAGTCTCATTAGTTGGCACCGTCTTCCTGTCAGACCCGCTGCTGGCTTACAGACACAGCGCAGGATGCAGAACGATCTGTTGCCGGGAAACAGTGACCCTGTTAAACACCTACAGTACAAATTAGGAGTCGGCAGAGAGCAGAAGAACAAACAGCTATGTGGAGGTGATGTAGTGTCCAGTGATTCACACAGGACAGGACAGTATGAGACTGTGTCCTGACTGTTGAGCAGTGTAACAAATGACTTCCTAAATTTTTGTGAAAATGTTGCAGTTGCAGGGATGGAGTCATTTCTAAACCCACGTTAAATCACCTTTTGTTTATAGAAATACGTGATTTGACTCATTTAAACATGCAGTTCACCTAAAAATAAAAAGATATATATATTATAATTTTTCGCTATTTAAATTTAGTCATGCAGATGTTTTTTGTTTTTATTGAGTCTTTATTGGTACTTTGTAGTGAAAAGAGTCCACATGTATGAAAACATTAGAGGAACACTCAAAATCATTTTAACTCACTAAGAACTCCGTGTGCAAAAATGAGCTGTGTGCCCCTCTCCAGGATAGAGCCTCAAGATTAGGTAACAATGCAGGAACCACCTTAATTTGACTTACTGTATAACCGTTTTCTCCTGCACGCACACCGGCTTGACTCACCCTTTTCTGTTTTTTAGCATATCGTGGTTCAAGTCGGACTAAACATGTCTCAGACTGGCTGAGAGTGAGTAGCCTACCAAGGAAAGGGGTGCGCTCGATTTATAACACAAGACAAAATGGGAGCATCGTTGCGATATGCTGTGGAGCACAATTATTGATTTATCTCAATTATCTAGTTTTTCATAATCTTTGGAAGCCAAAATCGTTCTTGAAAATGCAGTTCATACACTGTGCGATTTGGGCAATCTGAGACAAAAGTGAACAATCGTGAGAGAGACGTGGTTAAATCTTTGGTCTTAGTCCAAAACAGTGCTCCTAAATACCACCACATTGTGAAACATGTTCACTAGTTGTAACTCTGTTACAAGTAAAAGTCATGCATTGAAAATGTCACTTAAATAAAACTATGAAAGTTTTATAAGGAAAATGTAAATTAAATTAATTTTTATTAATAAAAATTACTCCATACCATACTGTTCTTGTTCACTAGTTTCTATTTTCTTCTTTTTTGTCTACAAAATTCAGGTGTTGCACCAGCACATTTTTTCACTTGTTTTCAGAAGATAAGGTTTTTATGACTCTAATATGGGCCTAAGTGACTTTAAAATACTTTTTTAACAGTAATGCTTTTTCTGCCCATAACTAATCTACTCATTACCATTGGATCTCAATGACATTTGGTAATCCCTAACCATTTACACAAAATCATACAGTTAAATTTCTCCTATTTTCCAAAAGCGATATTTGTACATGTGTTTAGAGTTTTCCCCATAGAAACTGGCTATCTACACTCCCACTGGTTGATGTCATCCAAAGTTATAGTGCAAACATGTGCCTATATGTGTGCTGAGGTGAGTGCTGGGTCACATGTTAAACTGCTGCAGCCGCTGTGTGATTAATGGATCAGAAAGGTAAACAGTGGCAGATCTTAGGGATGGTATTGAACAGGAGGGGTGTTGTTCCCTCACTCATGCCGTCCATCCCTGCGGATATCTACTGCTACTGAAGGAATTTAACATAGTGGTGATGTTCCTTCTTCTAGAAAAAAATACTTATTCTTCTCTTTCCTTCTAAAAAGTGTTAAGCCCGCTGATCTTCTTTGGTCTCTTTTTCTTCCTTTTTTGTCTGAGATCAAATTGCCATACCATGCAGAGACTAAAAGTGATGATGTGTGTTGTGGCTGCAGGTGTCAGAGCGGAGGTGTTGAGAAAAAGGCTGGATTTGATGGGGCAAAGGCCACTCGCATGTACTCTGCTCTCAGAGGGCAAAGCATCAATCAAAGTCTAAAGAAAGCGGAAAAACACCTGCAGTTATACATACTCCACACTTAAGTACTTTGCCACAATATCCTGCAGCCACTATCTGTTATTAATGGGGTTGTTTTCCCCCACTAAATGTGACAGTCACTGTTGTGTCGTTCGTGAGCGTTTCATTGAAAAGAACAAATAGCTTTGTTTCTGCCTATTTGTCAACGGGCTGTAGCCTGACATAACAATGAACAACACGCCTGCTTTTTCTGTCCCTGTGAAGGAATCAGGTCGGAATTTTCTGAATGCCTGCTCCCGATCCTTTTGCCTACTGATTCTGAACCGTATACACAGCAACAACACCACAGCTAACTGTATGTCCTAACCCTTACCCCAGACTCACACACGCCACGGTTTTGTTCCGACCTCTGCTCGGCGTCAACTCACACTGGAAGCATTTCAGAAGCGTTTCGGCAGTGGAGCGTTTAGCCTGCCCCACGTTGAATTGCCTTGTTGTTGAAATGTGCTATACAAATAAAAATTGGCCTTGATTTTGTGCTTCTGCCATGATTAAGTAGGCTACGTAGTTAAATTGTTCACACAAACCACCAAACAGCTAATTTTTGTGGATACGCCGCCTGTAGTCCAAAGTTAATCCACTTACACTAAAAAATGCAGGACAACACAGACTGCAACACAAACTCCACCTAATGATAAAAAAACAACACCCATACAGTAGGCTAAGTTACAGTTGCTATGGTCTAACTTATACTAAAGTGTGGCAGCAACCTCATTTATAATAGTCAGTGTAGCTCGCTAACCGTTTTGGTTATTGTCCAATAAACTATGCTGACTTTCTGAGCCTCTCCGGTGGAAGATACACAAATAGTTATTGAAAAGCCGGTGGGTGAGCTAACGCAGACGCATCATGTCAGCAAAATGCAGTTATTGCAATGTTAACTACATATAGCCCCTTTAACCCTGAATACAACAAATTACAATAATCGGTGTTCCATCTAACATCAGCGACCATTAGCTCATACCAGACATAGTGTAGCAGTAAAACCCCTGAGTCTATTGAATTGAGTAAGGGTGCGTTTTATTGGATTTGAATTAAACATTTCATTTGTTAGAGGAAGTGTTAGATTGAGTTCTGTCTTCTTTCAAAAAAGATATTCCCTCTTTAACATATATGTTTTAAACTTGATCCTTGATCTGATTAATTTACAGATAGCCTTAGACTGTGGTATCTCAGCCATGATGACATCCCAAAAACTGCAATGCAAACTATTCTGGTCAAACCATATCCTGTTTATGTGCTTCATGATTCGGAACATAGTATTTCAATAGTATTCTTGCTCTTGGGGAGTCCGTGGGACAACAATAAGGCAGTAAAAATATAAAAAAATAGGGAGAAAGAAACACAAAGGGACAGAGAAGGAAAAACAGTGAAGCTCATCAGGGTCTCATCACTCTCCACTGTAATGACTGACATGTGTGAGCTATTAGACTCTGGTTTCCCTGACAGGAAAAGTACCGGACCAATTGTGGCAGAGTGGGCCGCACACATCGCCCGGAGATCCTCCGTGATAAGTGGAGTCCAAGATCAATTCTTTCAAACAGCCGCCAAAGGACAGTTTCCTGACTGACAGCCTGCAGCAAACACTTAACGCGGCCCTATTCTGCACATGAATGTGTTGCAAATCATCCACAGATTATGAGTCAGTGCTATTGGAATGAAAGGGTCATCATGAGGTATTTTTAAGTGGCTGTTATTTTATGACAGGCTATCAATCACAAGATAGAAAATAAGGATGGGAGGAATAGCAACTGTCTTGGTCCAAATGTTGTCCAAATGTGAAGAGAAACTTTGTGACTTTGAAACAATGGGTTTTCTGTGTAGCTTTTCCACTGCATGAGGAAACAATGTGAGGGAAATTAGTTAAATAGCATTTGTTTGCCAATATATTCTCTGCTGTCAATGAGGAATCAATAAGCACTTGGGGTTTAATAATAGGATCACAAAAAACATGGCGTCTGTTGGTGGTAAGGCAACAAGGCTCCAGTTTTCAGTTACAGTTTACAGTTTAGTTTTCAAATTTCTTTGTCAAGCTAGGACATTTAGTTCAGGACACTTAGCATTTAAACCAAGTTGAAGACTTGAACCTGCCAAAAATGAAAAAACCCAAAATTTCAATAACATTTCTTTCTGCCTTTGAATTGGCCCAACTTTTCAACTAACTTAAATCTTTAGATTTGTAAGATTTTTTGTAGTTACCAATCTTTATCATGGTTTGCATTGGTTAAATTTATTCACAAATGTATTCTGGGAAGCATATGCTAATAAAATAACAATGTTTTTAGACAACACAATTTGATGAGTTTTCCAGTATTTTAGCATTGCACTTTCATCAAGTTGGGGGACTCATAAGACTTATAATCTGTGGGTCAAGTTTCTTGAATACGAGATCCTACAATACACATAATTCAACTCAACAGCATCTTTTGTTAGACTCTCCCTCTTTAAAGTCCCAATCTGAGATAACCATAAGATATTTTCAGGGTTACTTTTTCAAACTTCAGAGTTCCTTCCAGAGCCACAGAACACATTAAACACAGGCCCAGATAACATGTTGACTTGATTACAATGAGTAAAAAATGAATTGATTTTTAAACTGATTAATGTTGATGTCGTTTGATTTACAGTAAACATGAAGTGAGTGAAGTTTCTCACTAGTGAGTAGCAGAGGACTCACTCACTTTGGTTGTAGAAATAGGCTAGCTTAGTTTGTTGGAAAACGTTTTTATTTTAGACATTTTTGAGAGGATTAATTACGAAGCCACTGACAGCAGCCGGTTAGCTTAGCATAGCACAAAGACTGCAAACAGGGGTTAACAGTTATCCAGCTAACATAACCCTCCTATCTGAACCTCTAATACTTACAAATGAACATGTTATATCTCGTTTGTGTAATGCCTGTGAAAGCCAAAGAGAAAAAAAAAGAAAAGTTAAACTTTGGTGTGCCAGGTTAATGGTGTTAACATGTTAATTAGTTAGAACAAGAAATTCCCCAAGCACAGTAACAAGAATCAGGTGCTGGTAGATAGCAGGATGAGGCTATGAAAAGTCAAAAAGAAGTTGATCTGGCACAGTGTGAGCCTGAGGAAGCAATGGGGGAAACATGTTGCTCACAATAAATGTAGTAAAGTCAGATCAGTGTGCAGTAGCCTGTTTTGACTTTTCATGTTGATTCATTAGCTTTAGAGGAACTAGAAGCAGGTGTATTTTGTTACTTACAGACAGAACCAGGCTAGCTGTTTCTCCCGTTTTAAATCATTTATGCTAAGCTAAGCTAACCAACTGCTGGTGGTAGCTGCATATCGTACATGACATGACAGTGATATCTAACAACTTTTTATTTATGCCAAACAATATCAACTGGTGTTGTTGTAAAATAATTTCAGGTCACTTTGCATCAAAGACAAATATGCTTGTATGAAATGAACAGTGGGCGCGTTTATATGTTATTCTATCTTCAATTTCTTGACAGCACAAACCCTCTCCCCACTTATGTCAGATTGGTCTAAATTGCAGTGTGTGTGTTGGCATTAACACTGACGATAAGCACAAGCATTTTTTCATCAATTTTGATTAGCAGTCTTCTCATTGTACTGTTTTTACAGCCAGCTTAAACCCTCTTGTTAGGTTAAGCGCTCAAAGCAGGAACTATTTTCCAGTGTAAACACTACCTGCTAAATGCCTGGCTGCAAGGCAAGGAGATAAGCAGCAGTAATGATAAAATGTCCCAAAGCTCTTTGTTCTTGCTGGGAATGCAAGCGCACAGGTCAGAGTGTGGAATTTACAGAGAGCTTGCTCTTAATGAGAAAAAATGACTGTTGTAAATCCTTTGGCAAACTTAGGAAACATAGATTAGGGTGTTAATTAGCCACTATCACTCTACAGACAGATTATTAAACTCCAACAGAAATTACCAAGAGTTCTTAAGGTGTAAATGAAAGTTATTACAAACTTGTGATTGTTCCATATTTAGGAAGTTGCAGTTGTTAAGTGCAAAATTAGGGGAATTATATTTCTAATGTACACTTCAAAAGCACTTCACAGCATGCAGGACATGCTCACTCAACACTTTTTTAAATTAAACTTAAGATAAGTGACTATAAAGCACCATTGCCTTAAGGCATTGGGTAATTACCACTTTCACCTCCCCCCTCAGGCCTCCTACAACTTGTCCTACTCATGGCCCGTTGCTCTGCAAACACTTTGAAGAGAAAAAAAGAGATGACATACAGCTGGATTCACAGCTGTATGTCCCCTCCCCTTCGTTTTCCATAGCAGGGCTACAGTCCTTGGTTTCGCCCAGAGCCTTCCGACCCTCACTCCCTGACCCCAGTAGGGAGCTTGGAGCACTGCTGGTAGGATTGGGAATGAAGGGGGATTTAACAGCCACAGGCCTGGAAGGCAAAGAGGTGTTACATATAAAATTGTCCCACATGGCCATTATAACATCTCCCACCCGGTGAGTGCTGGGAACTCAGGGGAGCTGACAGCCTGGCAGGGAGGCCCAAAAAGTGCATGTTGACAAAAAAGTTTTTTCCACAATAGCTCCCAATGTTTGCTCAGGCTGATGCAGGGGAGCTGATTGTGATTTTACAAAGAGGGCTACTGCACTGTATTTAGTGGTAGTGGTGCTGTATAGACATGAATGCACTTCCTCCAAAAGCTTCAATAATAAACAATTCAGTTAAATGACAGCCTGGTACTTTCCCCCACGATCTATTGACGTTTTCCACGATTAAAGCCCCTAAGTCTCTGTAATGTAATCACATTACTGCCATAAGGTCTTTAGTTGATTGCAGGGAACATTTTCCCAAACATACTAATGTCAGCTGGCTATCCTCCCCTTCTGAAGTTCTCAGAATCTAGTCTGCTTTACACAGAAACGCTTTACCCACTAAGTGTTGGCCCTTTAAAAGTAGTTCCTCCTCAAGTATTTCTACAGATCAATTACATTTTTTCCTCTGAGCTCACCAATAAAAAAGGTAAAGAGGTATCTCTTGAATCATTTCCATCAGTCTGTATTCTCAAATGTGTCACTTATGGTGATGAATTCCCTGTGATAATTCTTTCAATGTTTTCAGACACGTGTTATCCTTAGCTTTCTGTCAGCACCTGTCTGCCCTTCTTTTTCACCAAAATCCAGCCTGCAGTGATGCCACATGGAAACAGCTTCCGCGCTCTGACATCTGCTGTTATTTCACATGGAGCCTGAAATGTGTTTGGGGAAAAAAGAGCTAGGAAGAAATGGCAGCTTTACAAAGGCCTCATTGTTTAAGCAGTCTAATTGTCTTTTCAAGTATTGCCACGGTGAATCTCAGAGACGGATGGCTCACCTGTTCTTTCCATTGAAGCTCTCTTCTTGGATCTTCCCTGGTTGACCGCATCCACAGCAGCTCCGTTGGGTGGGAGGGGGACATGGAAACAGAAACTGAAGGAAACACTCAGCTTTCAAAACCTTCCACACTGTTCCATTAAAAACCTTTAGGTGCAGTCTTCAGTAAAAATCCCAATTTTTGCATTCATCAGTTAGACATCAGCGTATTGCGTTTAACTTTATTTGATAGGAACAGCTGAAGAGAGACAGGAAATGTGGGAGAGAAAGGGGGGGTGACATGCTGAACACAAACTCCGGCCGCTGTGGTAAGGATTTGTACATGGAGTGTGCGCTCCACCAGGTGAGCTAATGGGAACCCTGACATACCCTTGACTGGCATGAGAAACAGATTAAAAATAGCTAAAATATCTGTAATACATTTTCATGAATGCCAAAAACAAAGGAAATCCACCTTGTGAAGCTATGGTTTTCAAATAAGTCCTTGAACTCTGTGGGAACAAGTTGGTAATCCCTCTTCAGTCCTCTTCAAAATCATTACCTTTGTGATAAGCACATACACACACATACACTCACCTAAAGGATTATTAGGAACACCATACTAATACTGTGTTTGACCCCCTTTCGCCTTCAGAACTGCTTTAATTCTACGTGGCATTGATTCAACAAGGTGCTGAAAGCATTCTTTAGAAATGTTGGCCCATATTGACAGGATAGCATCTTGCAGTTGATGGAGATTTGTGGGATGCACATCCAGGGCACGAAGCTCCCGTTCCACCACATCCCAAAGATGCTCTATTGGGTTGAGATCTGGTGACTGTGGGGGCCATTTTAGTACAGTGAACTCATTGTCATGTTCAAGAAACCAATTTGAAATGATTCGAGCTTTGTGACGGTGCATTATCCTGCTGGAAGTAGCCATCAGAGGATGGGTACATGGTGGCCATAAAGGGATGGACATGGTCAGAAACAATGCTCAGGTAGGCCGTGGCATTTAAACGATGCCCAATTGGCACTAAGGGGCCTAAAGTGTGCCAAGAATACATCCCCCACACCATTACACCACCACCACCAGCCTGCACAGTGGTAACAAGGCATGATGGATCCATGTTCTCATTCTGTTCACGCCAAATTCTGACTCTACCATCTGAATGTCTCAACAGAAATCGAGACTCATCAGACCAGGCAACATTTTTCCAGTCTTCAACTGTCCA
>NC_060158.1:25615526-25643026 GCF_021292245.1 Micropterus dolomieu | reverse complement strand
GCTTCACAAATGCTTTGCCGCATACCTCGGTTGTAACGAGTGGTTATTTCAGTCAAAGTTGCTCTTCTATCAGCTTGAATCAGTCGGCCCATTCTCCTCTGACCTCTAGCATCAACAAGGCATTTTCGCCCACAGGACTGCCGCATACTGGATGTTTTTCCCTTTTCACACCATTCTTTGTAAACCTTACAAATGGTTGTGCGTGAAAATCCCAGTAACTGAGCAGATTGTGAAATACTCAGACCGGCCCGTCTGGCACCAACAACAATGCCACACTCAAAATTGCTTAAATCACCTTTCTTTCCCATTCTGACATTCAGTTTGGAGTTCAGGAGATTGTCTTGACCAGGACCACACCCCTAAATGCATTGAAGCAACTGCCATGTGATTGGTTGATTAGATAATTGCATTAATGAGAAATTGAACAGGTGTTCCTAATAATCCTTTAGGTGAGTGTATATGTATGCTGTATGAAAACATTTTCTGCTCTATTCAAATAACTTAATATGTATATTTCTACTAGGGCTGCAGCTAATGATGATTTTAGTATTCAAAGCTTCGTAAGATTATTTCAACGATTCATCGATGCGTCGTTTAAGAAGTACTTTTGCTTTATAGGTGATAGATATTTATTAGTCCTTTCGGATATTCATAGTGTGTCATACAGCAAACATCAGACCAACAACCAGACAGCTGCTTTACAAACACAAACATCACCTGAATGCTATACAAGTTATACTACAGGCTCGTCCAGACTATCGGTGACAGGGACACACACACGCTACAGGAGCTGACAGCGGCTATGGCACCCGACGCTGGTCTCCAAACCACATTTTGTCAAGAAAACACGTGAAATGTGAAATGGGAAATGAGCGATCCTGCACAGGAAACAGCTATTATGGCAATTATAAAGACAAAGAATATGGTTGAAAGGATGGATTACCACACGCAGGTAACAGGGATTGTCTGAGCTACGGAGAGCTGGAGGGGAGTTAAAAGGTGCAGCTCCCGACAGCCAGTTAACTCCTGACTGTGAGGTTACAACTCACGGCCCAAAAAGGAGAACAACAAACGCACGTGTGCACATTTTCAGCTGAGATCTGCGGCTTATTTTGGCTTCAACTCAACAATCAATCATGATTTCAGTTAAATGCTAAAGTTGCTGTTACTGTTTGTGTGCTGTGTTCACAGCGTAAACGCGATGTGCGACAATAATAAATGTCCCTGCGAAACACTGTGCTGTATAGTTACATGGATTAAACAAAGCATCAATGCAAAGAATTTGTGTCGAAGCATTTTATGAATCGATTTAATCGATGAATCGTTTCAACCCTAGTTCTTCTCACATCTTCTCACATCACTTGTCTTGGTCATATGACCTACCATAAGGCCTACAGCTCTTTGAGGGCTGAAAGACTGATTGGTATGTTTGATTGGTTTAGATTGGTAGATGTTTTATTACAGAAAGTGTATGAAACCCATGACCGAAATAGTAATTATGTTACTCATGGATGGAATTATAATTTAAAAAGAAACCTATTCCCCTTTTTGCTGAGGACTCCCTGAAACCACCATAAGGACCCCTGGGGGTCCCCGGACCCCACTTTGAGAACCACTGTTCTAAGGCACAGTTTATGTCTGCTTGCTCTGACATTCTGAATGTTTTTGAAATGAAAATGTGTTTTTTAATGTTTGTTTTTTTATTGCTTTAACTTGCTTGCTCTAATTGAAGAATTTGTGTGAATTTTGAATTTTATGCCATTTTAAACCTACTTTTTCACTTACTTAACCAACATAAAATCAAAAAGGGCATAAAGTTTGTGTGTTAGGGAGGTCTAAGGAGTAAAATGCATGTACTCAAATTGAAAATTTGGGATTAAACGGGTTAAACACAACAACCAGTAACCTAAAATATATACATATATATATAAGTATTGTTTTAAGACAGACTTAATTAAATATAACTTTTGTATCCTTTATATAATTTAGTCCCACTCAGTCACACTTTTTGTCAGACTTGCCAGATCATCTCAAATACACAAAGTGTCCTGATTAAAGTCAGTCTTTTGTAAAGGGTCAGCTCCAGCAATTGTGCAGATAAAGGTCAGATTACAAATCATCAAATCAGTTGTATGATGTTTTTTGTGGCCCTGTGGGAACTTAGTCAAGTCTACAAAAAGCTTGGGCTTAGATACTGTTGGCCATAAACTTTTAACAGAAAGCTTGTGTTACGAACTGGAGGTGAGAAGATTAAATAGTAAATCTAGCTATTACTACTACTACTGATAAACTATTAGTTGCATTGCAAACTACCCCTATGTTTTATTATTTTAATAATAACTTAATTTGCCCTGTGATGGACTGGCGACTGGACTTCGCCCAATGTCAGCTGGGATAGGCTCCAGCCCCCCGCAACCCTGTACACGGGATAAGCGGTTGACGATGGATGGATGGATAATTTAATTTATTTGTATTAACAGGCTTCACTGCTATTGCATGGATAACAAAGGAAATTAATGTGGGACACATTTCCTTTGGGATATTAAAATTGATTTGGTTTTTGTTTTATTATTTTAGTTGTGCATTTTTGTTATCAGACATTTTGACTTGTTAAAACTTTCTATGACTTTAGAGATGTGCTCTTCATTTTCTCACAGGAAAGCATCAGATGGACCGCCTGACATGAGAGAGGGGAAAATGATTAAAAGTGTGCGAGACAAACGAGGACTTCAGCTCCAGTACTTGAGGGCCCTCCAACTAACATCCTTAAGAGAGCAACAATAATCACAGATGTGATTGGCTCCTTGATGTTGGGCTCCAGTCTCAATTTGTGATGCTGCTTGAATGTTTGGCTTATTCTTTTCAAAAGAAGCCAAGTTCAATAGCCTTTAGCACTGAAAAATAAATCAAAAGGAATGGCTGAACAGGCCTATAAATCACTGCTTCATCAGTTTCCTTTTCAGCTGGAAACACATGGATTACAAGTCTGTACAGAAGGCTAGTTCGCTTATTTGACATCAGTGTATATTGATAGGAAACATGGAAAAAGAGTGAGAAGGATGACATGCAACAAAAGTCCCTAGCTGGAATTGAACCTGCAGTATTGCAATTGCATGGTATATGGCCTCACAATTATCTCCTATCAACTGTCATTTTACAAGAGTAAGGCTGAATATTAAATCAGTCTGGAGAGGTTCTATACTACAGAAGCCCTAAGCGGCCATCAATTCAAATATTTTTTTACTCCATTTTCCTTTGATAGCGGGATACTTTTCTTGTGATCTCGAGATAACGAACCAGTAGTTTAACACAGTGGTTTAATGGTAATTTCAGTCACAATGTAAGTGTCACTGGCTAGCTCAGTTGGTAGAGTACAGGGCTCATGTTCTTGGAGTGGTGGATTTGATCCTCATGAAACCCCACAAACTTTTTTTTTCTTTTTGTATCTTCTTCATAATCCTCTTCAGTAAAGTTCTTATGAAGAGACTGTTTCACATACTCACAATAAAGCACATGCTGGACTGCGTGCATCCTGGCAATTGGTCCACATCCATCAACCTATGGACTTTTCATTTTTCATCATTCCCAGGCAGAGGAAATTCCTGCTTCTCATTCAGGGGAATCCATTTAACGTTACACATTTCCTGATGGCTATTTCGGAACCTTTGAAATAGCCGTTGGGAAATGTGTGATTATCACGAGAAAACAACAGGCGATATCTCAAGATCACGAAATAATTATCCCGTAAAAAATATTTGAATGGAAAACCGCATAGGGCTTCCTTACTATACATTTCTTGTTGTCAACAGATTTCATAAAAAGAAAAAATAATTCATCCTGCTTAGTACCTACTTTGTATTCAAGGCGTGACATAGCTTAAACCTTTGTGCCGTAGAGCTCCATTGGTACACAACAAGACAACGACAAGAGTCTACGGCCATGCTTGTGGCTCTGTGAGGTTGCACTTCAGCAAAGCTGTGCATTGAGCCAGCACTGGCTGACGTTTATGTCAATCCCAACAACTTGTCATATATACATGCAATAATACTCCTTAATCTGTATTAATCCGCGGCTGAAAATAGTCTCCACTAAATGCTAAAAACTACAATACCTACTTGTTTTAGGATTACTGAGCCTTTTAAAACTACAAAATGTAATATTTGTAAACACAATGTTGGTTGTAATCTTTCCATTTGATTTGTTAGCAATAAGAAAAATAGAATGCCAGTATTATCATTTAAGGATGCACTTACATGGGTCACATTATTTTGCTGTTTCCTTGCCTGGGATCTTTCCTTTTCCACTGCAAAGATGTCAATTAAACAAAAAAGGATTTGAGACATAAGGCCCGGAATATTAATGTCAACATTTAACTTCAAACTACCTCAAATTGCTTCAATCACATGTAGCACATTTCCTTGATAATCAGAGGAAGTGTGTATCATTTTGACTGTATGTTTAATCAAAATAAAATTTTTCCTTTTGAACATGGGCACTTAGATTTGGAGTGTGGACCACTTGAACCACACAAACCTTCAGCTTTCTGCTGTCTATTTTTGCAACCTGTGCTCTACAGGCTGCCAAGGAATGTGCCAGTATCAACACGCTTAAATTCCACTAAAAATTCCTACTAAATGGCCCATTCACAAACAAATCCAGCCTGTCCTGGCCTGATGTGAGCCTCCTCCTTGGCCCTGGAGTTAATACTGGTGCATGCTGAGGTATTCAGGTGGCCTTACACCTTGTTTTGTAACTGTATCTACTTGGCGGCTGGTATTGTGTTTTGTGGTGTCCTGTGGGCCACAGTGCTATAAAGAAGCTTGTTTCCTGGTGGCACTCTGACTGATTGGACAATGGAGAAGCCTGGGAACTGAAACACAGTAGGCAGCCACTAGTGGAAACCCTAGAGCTGTGATCTGCTCCCAAGTCACTGCCTTGTTTTTGTCATTATAGTACCCTATAATGTAGATGAGCCTTCCCACTAAGAGTACTGTATGATCTAGCTGTGCCTGTGAGGGGTAAAAGCAGGACACAGTTTTTCTCAGTGGTTTGCCTGCACATGACTGACAAACTGACAATATGAAGCTCCATGGAGTAGCTAGCCAGAGTTTAGATATAAAAAAGTGTTTGTTCTTTTGCCAGAGAAAATGAAACATGGTTTTATTTTGTTTACAGACAGTATTTTGTCAGTTGTCAGTTCAAAGGCGCTTGAACTTGAGCGCAACTGTTTTCCATGTGTGTTCACTTACACAGGTCTTAAAAACAATTCAAGGATATCATCCCTACACAACTGATAGTCAAAACTCACATAGACTACAGTTAAACCAAGAATCTGTATGGATAAACCAATCAGCATCTGAGCAAATCTGGAACCTCCGGGCTAAAAAAAATCATACCAATATGGAAGTTGAAGCAGGCTCCAAAAGTAAGTCAATCCAGAGACGTTATCTCATGTTAAAACTCCCAACATTGTAGCAAACATAAACATGTTTACAGCCTGGTACAAAAACAGTTTTGGTCTCTATATCTAATTTCCCCATTCAACTCTGGTTGAATTTTTATATAACTCACCCACTAAAATGATATTAAGTTATGCATAATTATGGGCATAGCTGCTTTGAGTGATAGATGGGTGCCGACCTGACCTGTTGCAATCTGTGCATTCATGTGGTGTGAGAATAATCGGAAAAAATGATTGCTGAAATTTCGCCTCACAGCAAGAAGGTTGTGGGTTCAAACCCCGGTTGGCCTGGCCTTTCTGTGTGGAGTTGGGTTCTCTCCGGGTGCTCTGGCTTCCTCCCAGCTACCAAAGACATGCAGGCATAGGTTAATTGGTGTCTCTAAATTGTCCTTAGGTGTGAGTGGTTGTCTGTCTATGTGAATGGACTGGCGACCTGTCCAGGGTGTACCCTGCCTTTTGCCCGATGCCAGCTGGGATTGGCTCCAGCCCCCCCCACGACCCTGTACACAGGATAAGCGGTTGATGATGGATGGATGGAGTTGCTGTTTATGTCATACATGTGAAAACATGGCGGAGAACATGGTTGATGGTTAATGAGGGGCGGGCAGAGAGAGAGAGAGAGAGAGAGAGAGAGAGAGAGAGAAGGGGAAAACAAAGACAGACATGCAGAGGGATCACTGGGGTAACAGACACAAAATAGACCAGAGTGAACACTTAACATGAGCTAAGGTACAGGACTGGGAAAAAGCACAAAGAACTAAAACGCAGGAACAAGAGTTAAGGCAGTGACTAAGAAACAATATAACAACTAGACAACCAAACTTCAAACCAAAGCCATATCAAATCAACGCAGGACTATGAGCTAGAACACCAGACAAGACATAAACACCAAGGACAAGGAAACGAGAAGAACAGGTAAACAGAAGGACACCAGAAACAATGGCAAAAACTCAAACCCACAGGGGAAAACTACAACTCATGACAGAACCCCCCTCTCAAGGAACGGATCCCAGAAGTTCCTTCAAAGCAAGAACTAAACAGTCCCAAAACAAAGTGTCCATGCAGACCCCGGGTGGGCGGAGGGAGGACAGGAGGAGGGCCAGAAAAAAACAAAAAACCCACAGTCCAAGGAGCAGACAGAAGGGGACCAGAGTACAGGGGGGGAGGCCAAACAGGCAGTGTCAAATCAATCGAGCGTGAGATTTTACATAGACAAATAGACATTTTGGTGCATATCATGCTACAGTGCCTGGAGAAGCAAATCACTCGTGTCCAATAGAAAATGAATGCAGTTCAGGAGGCCGACCGAGGCGGCCAGAGGGGAACAAAAGTTCAGGGGGTTGTCCCAGAGGGTGACCCATGAGGCCGGGCAAATCAGGGGGAGAACAGAGTTCAGGAGGTCGTCCCGGAGGGCGGAGTTCAGGAGGCCGTCCTGGAGGACGACCCAACAGGCCGGACAGAACAGGGGGACCAAACGGGGGAATCCTCAGGTGGGCGGCCTGAAGGCAGAGCAAGGAGCCAACAGAGTTCGGAAGGTCGTCTGAGCAGGCCAGGGGGACAAAACAGTTCAGGAGGTCGTCCCGGAGGGCGACCCAGACGGCCGTGCAGAGCAGAGGGAAAACAGAGTTCAGAGGGTCCACAGAGTTCAGGAGGTCGCCCGGTGGGGTGACCTAACAGGCCGGGGAGATCAGGGAAGCAACAACGTTCAGGAGGTCGCCTGGGAGGACAACCTAACTGGGCGGTAGGACCAGAGGGTCCACAGAGTTCAGGTGGCCGCCCCGGAGTACGGCCCTGGAGGAAGGCCAACAAAGAGGCTGGAAACCCACTGGACGTCAAGCGGGGGGCCGGCAAAGGTGGCGAATCCTCCCTGAAGGCCGGTGGCGAAGGCGAGACCTCTCTAGAGGCCGGGCAGGGGGCCAGAGACAGAAACTAATCCTCCCTGAAGGTCGGCAGCGAAGAAGAGATCGCTCCGGAGACTGAGCAGGAGGCCGGCGATGAAGGCGAACCCTTCCAAGAGACCGGCGACGAAGGCGAGATCTCTCCAAAGGTCTCAGCAGGGGTTGCAGATGACGGAAGGGACCCACCAGAGGCCAAAGAAGGTGAGGCTTCTCCAAAGGTCGGGCCGGGGACCGGCGTAGGGAGCCTGGGATCTCCGGTGGCAGAGCACGGCTGAGGACCACGGGCGAGACAGCTGGGCTGCTGACCATGGACCGGACACAAGGAGCTGGAGTCGGTCTGACCACCGACTGGACAGCTGGGCTGGGGACCATGGACCGGACACGAGGAGCTGGAGTTGGTCTGACCACCGACTGGACAGCTGGGCTGGGGACTATGGACCGGACACGATGAGCTGGAGTCGGTCTGACCACCGACTGGGCACGAGGAACAGGAATCGGCTGGGCCACCAACGGATCTGGTGTTGGTCGGACCACCGACGAGGGACCAGGAGTCGATCGGACCACCGGCGGAGCTGGTGCCGGTCGGTCCACCGACGGAGCACGAGGAACAGGGATCGGACGAATCACTGGCGAGGCTGGTGCCGGTGTCTTGGTCGCCCGATGACGGGACCCACGTCGCCCTCCAGCTAGCCTTACTGGAGGTGGATCAGACGGGGAACCAGGGTGGAAACTAGCCTCCAGGCCAGAAGGTCGCAGACTGGCGGCCCGTGCATCTTCCGACTCCCTGGCCTTCATGGCAAAGAAGGCCATGAGAGTCATAGTCCCAGAGTCTTTGTTGGGGGGTTCACGCGGGCAGATGGGCTGGCCAGGCAGGGGGCTAGCCGCTGGAGGGCTAGCGGGCCGGGGATCAGGCTGGCGGCTAGCAGTGCTAGCGAGCCAGGAAACAGGCTGGGGACTGGAATTCACGAAATTCTTGGCCCACCAAGGCAGCCGGCGTCGCAGCCATGGCCTTGCGGCTACCTCCTGGTGGGCCTTAACGAGGGCAGCTTGCCGGGATTTGGGGCTTGACGCGAACTGCCAGTTTGTCCATAGTTGTGCCAAAATGTCCAAGAACCTCTCCCTCTCCTTTTTTGCGTCTGCTGGGTCCATTATTGGTCGGTTCATTCTGTTACGGTTTGGTGTGGGTGAGGCAGGTTGGAGGACCCAAACGCAGGACGCAAGGCAGAGGTATAGTTCAGTGAAGGGTTTTAATATAACCAAAAGCGAGCACACTTACAGGTGAGAGTCCAAAAACTAAGGTAGTCCAAACAGAGGTCCAAATGGAGCAGGGTAACGGGGAGTCACGAATGGGACACACGACAGGGAGACACGACAGGGAGACACGACAGGGAGACAAGACAGGGAGACAAGACAGGGAGACACGACAAGCAGGCAGACAACAGGCGACCTCACAGCAACTCCGGGAGACAGCACACATAGAAAGTAATGAACCGACATAGACAAGACAGAAACACCAGGTATATATACACACACAGGGAGTAACGAGCAGAGCGGGAGCAACACAGGTGACAGAGATCAGGGTTAACGAGGGACATGCAGGCAGGCAGAGAGAGAGCGGCAGAGAGAGAGAGAAAGAGAGAGATAGAGAGAGAGAGACAGGCAGAGAGAGAGAAGGGGAAAACAAAGACAGACATGCAGAGGGATCACTGGGGTAACAGACACAAAATAGACCAGAGTGAACACTTAACATGAGCTAAGGTACAGGACTGGGAACAAGCACAAAGAACTAAAACGCAGGAACAAGAGTTAAGGCAGTGACTAAGAAACAATATAACAACTAGACAACCAAACTTCAAACCAAAGCCATATCAAATCAACGCAGGACTATGAGCTAGAAAACCAGACAAGACATAAACACCAAGGACAAGGAAACGAGAAGAACAGGTAAACAGAAGGACACCAGAAACAAATGGCAAAAACTCAAACCCACAGGGAAAAACTACAACTCATGACACTGCAAGCCTCGTACATTTTTTTTCATCTTTTACTTCTTGTCCATCTTTTTCGATCATCAATAAATCACTTAATCGTACCTGTTGATTGTGTGGTCCTTTGTAGTGAATTAGGTTATAACGGTTAGTTTGCTGTCCATGTAGAGTTATCTAGATTAGTTAGGTAAGTAACAAAAATCACTTTGTAATCGAAAGCTTCAAACTGTTTCAGTATATTTGGATGACATTGACAATCCAGCACATCTTTGTAGTACCGTCAATGTTTTTTCCACATTTCGACTTAAAAGCACATGAACACACTGACGTTGGAAGAACGACTTCACAATTTGGCAAATAGGACGATCCAAGGAGCATGTGAATGCACCTTTTGTGAGCGGTAGTGGTCACTTCTGGCTCCAAATAAGATGGTGACGTCAATGGGTGACGTCGCGTGGCTATGTCCACTTCTTTTATACAGTCTGTGATCTGAGCTCATAATGTAACATTGAGTCAAACGTGTTCCAGAACAAGAAAGCTTTGTCATTTATAAAGATAATTCTGTTTATTTTTTTGACTGCTTGGGCATTTTTTCATAGTTTCTTTACACAGTTTTAAAGGTAACTATGGATGGGATGAACAAGGTGACAGTCACGTCATTCTGTAGCGCCGAGACGCTAAAGAATGATTTGATTCGATCGCAAACAATTTTGATTATCAATTCACCATCTATGTATGAAGTAAAATAATTTCAGCTTTTCCCATGTGAGGATTTCTTTCTCCTATCTGTTTTGGTTTCGGCCTGTTCAAACAAACAAATAATTTGAAGATGTCCTTTTGGGAAACTTCCATCTCTTGGCCTGTACCACGACTCGAGGTGCCTGTTGCTGCTGCCTAGCCATGTAGCACTTTGTCTTCCTCGTCCACTTTCCTCCTTCTCCGCTCAGACAGAACAAGCTGCATTCTGTGGAGCGTAAGTGATAAAATTGATGCTTTTCTAGAGAGTTAAGGTGTCATGTCAATCGAGCATGAGCTTTTACATACTGATGCATGTCATGATACAGTGCCTAGAGAAGCAAATCACTCGTGTCCAATAGAAAATGAATAGGGCCATCCGCAACACAATGCTGTTGCTTAGCCATGTAGCACTTTGTCTTCCTCGTCCGCTTTCCTTCTTCTCGTGATAAAATTGTCGCTTTGTATAAAAGCGTCTGCCAAATGAGTAAATGTAAATGTAAAATTGCTGCTTCTCTGGAGAGTTAATATGTCAGATCAATCGAGCGTGAGATTTTACATAGACAATAAAAGGCGAGGGTATTTTGGTGCATATCATGCTACAGTGCCTGGAGAAGCAAATCACTCGTGTCCAATAGAAAATGAATAGGGCCATCTGCAAAACAATGCTGTCAGTAAGTTAGCTGATTTTGCTGCTAAAGCTCAGCTAAAAAGCAGCATAGCAAATGAAAGGAAAGGGCTTAGCTGCATTTGCATCGAGTTGCACCTGAACTCAGGGACTACTACTTACTACCACAACTACATTGTAAATATCCATCAAAGTTTACAGACAAACATTGACCTACCTGCTTGCTGTAGTTGTACACAGTTTTCCTTCACAATGAGGAACTTTTACTGACATTTAAGGTGCACTCCAAAAAAGTAGTTTAGGCAGTATGGGTAAACTTTTTGCTTGTTTACAACCTGTCAAACATCTGACTGCTTGTGTCAAAACTTTGTTAAAGGGATGTCGTTGTGCTCTCAGATCTCGGCAATTACTGTTTTACAGTACAGTACAGTACCCCACTGAAGGATGGCCTCACTTTGAACATAAGACATGTTAAAATGATCTCTTGAGCAGAAACAACGTACTGCTAAAGGCCGCTTTTACTCAACTTTGCAAACCAGCTATGAGTTAAATTAATACGGCACAGGTTTTTTAATATTTCCCTGGATGACAGGGCCTGCCTGGTGCTCTGGTATTCATCATCCAAGAGCACAGCAGAGAAGAATCCCTGGTACGACACAGTGACACTTTGTGTTTGGCCGTACATCTCTCTGTCACTCCAAGTGCTCTGTCATCTGCGATATTGCTGATATTGGCATGGGAAAAAACAGACGTGCTCGCAGTGTTGCAAAGCAGACTTTTCTCCGGCGTAAATCACTCGGTTTGACTTGTCTGAAGATAACAAACATGCACGTTTAGATGTGCACATACACACATGAAAAACAACGTAGACAAGCTGGCTGATTGAAGATCTGGGACTGAGACTGGGGTATTTCCTGAGGCTGTGATGGAGGAGTGGCCTGGCTTGTCTCTGCTTGGCAGCTCTCTGTCTGTTTATCTCAGTCCATTCGCTGAACCCCCACCTTCTCTTTTTCTATGGTTCATGACACCTTTCCAAAATGACAGCGATCTCTGAGGAGATAAAACTAAATGCCTCATGCATTAGCATTTCTCTTCTTTGTTGATTCTCAATCTCAGTCTTGGCATTTTTTCCCTTCCCATCACCACCACTGTTCTGTCTCCTTTTCTTTCTCACTGTCCCTCTTTCTGCTCCTTCTGAACGAGTGCCACACTCCCACACAGTGAATGCTGTGAGCCACACATACCCTGTGACCCCGCCCGGCCACTGTGCTATAAAAAGCTAGTTAGTTTTCATCCAAACCCATGGAAATCAGTAGCAATGCCAGCCACCACCCTTACTTAACCCTCCAGTCTACTTCCTGCCAAGGACGTGCCATTTGTGCCACTGTGTGAACCCTCCAGAGTACAGAGTGTTGTGAAACTTTGCATCTATTATGATTTTATGCAGTGTTGTTTTTAGCCGAGGCTGTACTCTAGATAGCTCCGCAAACAGTCTATGTAGTTGTTTTTTTTCTTGCAAAGTAAACAGGCAGCAGTCTTCCTTGAGCAATGGAAAGCTTTTGTTGTTGAAAGGAATCCATCGTGAAAAGAGGTTTGTCATGTACCTTTCATTTCTCCTTATGTTGTTTTCCATACAGGACATTTTTATCTTCATGTCAACACGTTAAGTCTGGACAGCTATAGTAGATATCAGGGTTTCCAGAGACGTCTCTTTCTCTCGGACACAAAGGCACATGTTTGTTTGTGCTTTTGCAGTGGTGGATGAAGAAATCATATCTGTTTCTTAGGTAAAAGTAGAAATAGCACTACAACAAGCACTCATAGTCTCAAAAGTAAAAGTTCTGAAAGCACAAAAAGGACCCTTTTAGAGAGTTGGATTATTATAAATATTATTTTAGAGCCACCAGTTACTGGTCACTGCCAAGAAATAGTCTGGAACATAATATGGTAAATTGATGTGATAACATATAATATGAGAATGGTATCTCACAGCAAGAAAACTAATAACTTTATTCTCCCAAAATGTTAAACTATTTCAACACATTAACAGAATTTTGATGCCAAAGCTAGTTGAGGTGAAGCAGTTTCATTTTAAATTTGCAATAACAGAATTCACACAAAACAGATGCTTTGTGCGGCTGAAAAAGTGCACAGTGAAGACGTGGGCCGGAAAGAAACGCAGTGAGCTGAAACTGTCTATAAAGCTCCACCAAGCTGATTGAGGCTATAATTCTTTGTCGGTTCATCACTAAGAAGGACTTCTTTTACATGGTCAGATTTATAGTTAATTCTAATTCTTTTATACCGTAATAAACAAAATAGACATCATCACAAAGTAACTCCAGGAATTCACTGATGATATATAAAACACTGCAAGAGCTGGCGCTATCTTACAGTCATGAATGCAGGAGGACAGTTATTGTTGGCTGACAGCTCTGGATGTGGGACACACTTGAGGTTAAAGACAGCATGTTACGACCCAGTTATTGCATGGATAGGTTGTAGGTAACTTAGATTTACCAACAAAAAAAAACAGAAGCCAAACTACAAAGGAAAAAGGCCCAGAGGGTGCTGCTTAAATGAAATACCGAGGCTGCAACACAGCAGGTAATTAAAGCTTGCTAAGAGAAAATAAATGCTGCTCACACGTCACCGTAGGGGAAAGGATTCGGCTGTGATGTGGGGAGTCTGTGAGAGGGTCAAGCTTTGAACAGGAGGGAAGATGGATGTAGTGGCGGGGGCGGAGGGTGTGGAGGTCTTGAAATGGAGCGGAGAACCAAAGGCCTGAGTCAAGACTGTTTATCCTCCCTTTCCTTTCATTTGGGACATTTGCTGGCCATAATATAAGCATAGGTATACGCAAATTCACATAGAATAATACACGGTTGACCATAATCACCCTAATCCTAAAGTATTCTTTTGTGTGTGTGTGTGTGTGTGTGTGTGTGTGTGTGAGTGTGAGAGAGAGGCAAAGAACTCTCTTCTGTCTGACAGGCAGGACATACTTTCTAAACTGCACTGCGCACGAGTATGAGTGAGGGGTGGGAAAACATTTTGTAAAGTAAGTATACTTTCAAAAAGACATGTTTAAAGATAATCTTTATCATTTAACAAAATACAAAGTGAGTGAATAGAAGAGTGTGACCACCCTCTGTCTTCTAAACAGCATCAATTCTTTTAGGTACACTTGCACAACGTCAGGGATTTTGTAGGCATGTCGTCAGGTGTATGAACAATTATACCAAAATGGTGCTGTTGATTTGATTTCACCAAATCACTATGTAGGTTGAAGTCATTAACTCAAACAGAAACAGCTGTGTAGGAGGAATACAGCTGGGTGAGGAACAGCCAAACTCAGCTAACAAGGTGAGGCTGTTAGCTGAGCAACAAGACACAGGGTAGTTATAGTGCATCAGCAAAGTCTGTCCTAGGCAGACATCTCAAGGCATGCAGGGGTTTCCAGGTGTGCTATCCAAGCTCTTTTGAAGAAGCACAAAGAAACCTTAGACACAGTGGTCGACCAAAGACTACAACATACGGAAAACACATCATGCTGACATCATGTCCAGCTGTGCCATCAGCTCAGAAATGATAGAAAACAGTGGGACCCTGATACATCCATCTACTGTCCAGAGAAGTCTGCTCAGAAGTGGCCTTCATGGAAGACTTGTAGTCAAAAAGCCATACCTCCGACATGGAAACAAGGCCAGGCAACTCAACGAAAAAAGCGTGGGGGGGAAATACAGGAACTGGAGTGATTGAAAATGTCAGCAGGTGCTCTGGACTGACGAAATATTTGGTTGTAGCAGAAGGCAGTTTGTTTGCCAAAGGGTTGTAGACTCAACCCTTGGTACAAGAATGAGCATAAGTGAAGCATGGTGGAGGTTCTTGCAAGTTTGGGGCTGCATTTCTACAAACAGATTTGGGGATTTGGTCAGAATTAATGGTCTCCTCAATGCTGAGAAGTACAGGCAGATATGTATTCATCATGCAATACCATCAGGGAGGCATCTGATTGGCCCCAAATATATTCTGCAGCAGGACAACAACCCCAAACATACAATGAAAGTCATTAAGAACTATCACCAGCATAAAGAGGAACAAGGAGTCCTGGAAGTGATGGTATGGCCCCCACAGAGCTCTGATCTTAACATCGAGTCTGTCTGGGATTACATGAAGAGAGAGAAGCAACTGAGGTTGCCTAAATCCACAGAAGGTCTGTGGGAAGTTCTCCAAGATGTTTGGGACAACCTACCTGCAGAGTTCCTTCAAAAACTACTATGCAAGTGTATCAAGAAGAACTGGTGCTGTTTCGAAGGCAAAGGGTGGTCACACCAAATATTGATTTGATTTTCTTTCCTTTAATTTTGCATTTTTTTAATTGATACATGTATATGTTAATTGATCCATATATATAAATGTATATATATTACATATATGTATACTGTATATATGTAAAATCAGTGTGATTCTATAAGTGATAGTGGATCTTAATTCAGCCAATGCAACAATCTTTTCTTTCTTGAGGCCAAATGTTCTCCTCTTTCCCTCTGCTGGCATGTGAACATCTCATCCAACTTTGCAAAGTATCACTTTTGAGCGTAATGACAGCGTTTCAGAGCAAGCTGTGTTCATTTTATATCACAGTGGAGAGACGGCATACTGTGAAATTCAACGTTTAGAGCTAGAACACAAGCTCTAGTCTTTCCTCTGTGACCAAACACACAAATGTAGGGTCACGCTTCCTGTATTTAGTTACTTTCTCGGTTAGTGTGTGGACAGGTTTATTCAGAAAGGAGTACATTTATAGAGGGATTTGTGCAAAAGACTCCAGTTAACTGTCAGAAAGACTTTCTTTGACATGGTAGGTGATCTGAAAGGAAAATTCACCTTTTTTTTTACACAGATTGGATGTTTTTTCACTGTTTTCACCAACATAGCTAGGTTTGCTTTGTGGATTGTGATACTTTTACAAAAGAGTCCAATGGGACACAAAATACAGGCCTCAGACAATAAGATATTGGGAAATATGCTTATTTTGTCACTCTGAATATGAGATGAGAAGATTTAACAGTGTGTGTGTGTTATGCATAGGGCTGGAGTCAGGACATGTTTAGTCTGGCTAGCAAAAAGACTGGAGACAGATGGACTGGTTTGAAGAATATCCTTAAAAAGACCTTATGCTGACTAATTAACTCTACATATTTTTTTTAACTCGTAAAGAAAGAGAAATAAGAAACAACAATTTGCAATTTTAGTAAGAATCTTGTGCTTGAAATATTTCTGGCCAAACAACAGCTGTGTGCACTAACTGTGGCCAACATCCCAAAGTCTTCTCACAGTGAGGTTGCCATGTTTGGGACCACCGTGCCTGTTCAGACAACAAAAGCAAAAACCCATCAACCATGTCTGGCAACTGAAGTACCAAGTAATGGATGAAGTTCGAACATGTAACTCTGCTTAAAATCACATTGTTGTTTTAACATGTCTGTTTATGCATCTTGAGTTGCATATTATTGGACAAAGCTAGGTTGTTTTGCGGTGTCACAAGTCTTTATTCTAAGCTTGGCTAAACACATCACAACTCTGGCTCAATACTTTAAGGAAAATTTCAGTATATTTCAACACGGCATACATTCCCATAAATGCAGCCATTTTTACTATGGGTCGTGCAGACTTTGCACTCGTTTCCTCCATTGTAGAGATAATTCATTTCATCGATCACGCTTGTCTCTGTGTCCGGCTGAAAGTAAACACAAAAAGTGGCCCCATGGGATAGCCATTAAAGCTAACTGCAAAGAGATCTACATCCAGGTCAACTTGCAAGCAGTAACTGAACCTTTTTAAATACACTGTCATACCCACCTCCATCAAAATTTTAAATCAAAATTTTAAATAGATCTGTCTGCTGAGGCCTGGGAAGTGTGCAATAACTTGGTGTTCTGCTTTTTGTTTTTTGTATTTTATTTTATGTTGTTTTTTATTTTATTATTTGTTTTAATCTTTTAATGGATGTGTCATGAGTGTGTATGTAGCCTACGTGTACGTCTTCAGCTGTTATTTGTATTTTACGTGTATTTATTGTCTGTAAGGGCAGCTACTACTATGCACTACGCACTTTTGAGTCCATGACAAATTTCCATAGGGAACAATAAAGTACATTCTATTCTATTCTATTCTAACTAACTTAGTACACTGGCTAATGTGTTAGCAAACTGTTGCCTCTTTACACATCCAGCAGACATCAGCATTATTTTTTTGTAAATCTGTAATCCAATATGGACTCTCCTTTAGGCTCTGTTTTGGTCTAACTCCTGAGAGGAATATCTTACTCTTTAGTGGCTAAATGCTCTACTGTGTCTGCTGTTTGGTGCTGGTCAGTTAATGTGCAGTGGAATAATCAGAGATTTTTTTTACTGAAAACAGCTGAAATCCTGCAGCTGGAAATGAGGTTGATGAGAGCGGTAAGGCTTGAACCGTGACACCAAATCAATGAACAGAAAGTAGAGTTGTTTCTGGGATTTCCCTTCCAAGAAGAACCTGATCAACTTGTAGTGAAGGAAATTCCTTCTCGTCAGACATAGCTCAGGCCTTTCTGATCTCCTAAGGTAATGCCAGTCGTCTTTGTTTCCTCTTGCTTCATTCATTTGTCGTCCACCATGCCAATAACACATCTGAGATTTAAATACAATACAATTATTTCCAATTATTCTTACTGCCAAGCAGATTTCTTTTATCTGACAAATAAACCAAGGTCTATTGCTATTAACTTGCCATAGTTCGGGAGAATTTGAGTGGAGTGATCACTTTATGTGCGCCTTGTTTCCAGTGGAATCGTTTCCCCCTCTGGCTCCGCAGGGAAGAGTTTTGAACAGAAAATGAGACCAAACAACGCACTTTTTGTTGTGACTCCGTGCAGCTGAAACACTTCGTGACAGCTTGTGGTGAGATCACAGATATATAGAAGTTATTGGCTCATTATTTATTGCTAAGAATTTTCCCAGAGGACAGTACAGGATCTTCGGAGGAGGGAGGGATCAGATTTCGCCCTGGGGATCTCCTTTGGCATGTGTAGACACACAGAAAGCAGAATTTCACAAGAGGTTGACAACGACCCGGGAGGAATTGGTCAAGTGTTCACCTGTTAGAAACTTGTTTCCTTGAAAGGTTGTCCAGGACATTCTGACCTTTTCTAGAGCTTTTTTGCTCTGAAATGAATTTGAGAGACCAAGTGGGGTTTTGGATACTGCAGCGCTTTCCTACTGACTTCTCCACTTGGCCCCTTGATGCCTGCATTTACTGAAGTTTGAGGAAATGCTCTGTTAATTCTGTATTTCTGTAACTTGCGGAAAATTGACTCTGTTCTGTTATTTACCGAGCTGGAAGGGATATTAATGCAAAAATCTTTTGGGACATCCCTCAGCTGAACGAAAATCCCTTTTCCACCTGATATCACTTGAACCTGAGAACGTCTCCATGGTGTTTAATAAATAAGTACTCACCTAGTTCTGTTTTTCAACATCTCCAGATTTACAATCCCTCCTCTGATGACTTCTGGAGTGTGTTTCACATCCTCTCTGACCCCTCAGCTCTTATTACATTTGGAGTGTTCAGTGGCTAAGTTGTTTAAATGGACGCACAGTCATGCACAGCTCCGGTCGAGAGTAGATCATCAGATCTTCAGGGATGGCAGGGTCCACGCGCCTCGATGATCATGGTTTTGCATATAGCCAAACTGTTTAAGCTATAAAAGGTTATTCCTCATCCTGTGTTCACTGAAGCAAATGAAACTGATAAAATGCACTTATGCAGGGTCATCACACACCCGATTAGGAGCGAAGTGCTCTGAGCCAGTAAGCAGCTGGTTATGTCACTCTAATTCTCTAATATAAGATGCTCAATTCAAAAGTAGATCATAGAGTTGTTAAAAATAGAAATGACGGAAATGTACCTCTATCATCACATGGGCAGTTCTTTGTGTGATTTTAAACTCTAAATGGATATTTTATGTGTGCATCTCTATATAGCTTTCTGTTTTTTCACTGCTATAACTGTGAATGAGCCACTAGGGATGTGGGACTGGGTCAGGAAATGCCGATGTGGAAGGCAGTGGCTCTCCGTAGGATTCCACTGGCTGGGAGGCCCTCTCTGACTGGCCAGACTGGAATCTACAGGAAAGAGGAAACAGGACGGCTAATGCACCAAGTGATTCCTCTCATCAGACGGCTGCAACCTTTCAAAGGCAGGGGGAGAGAGAGAGAGAGAGAGAGAGAGAGAGAAAGAACCAAATACCATTTTTTCTCAGAGAGGAACTAGGGCTCAGCATTCCTGGCATTGCCACTGGCCTCCAAACAATCCATACTCTATCCTGTGTGTGCTGGGAGAGTGAATGGCCACAGTGTGTGCGACTCACAGGCCCAGTTTGCGCAGCAAAGGGAGAGCAGCCAACGTTGCAGGCGCACTCAGAGCCCCAGACCCGGCCCAGCCTCCGTCCCCAGCCACTAAGCCAAACACTGGCATGTCTGAGACGGCACTGTTGAGCCACTGCACAGGCCCGACCACTGCTGAAAACACACTCCAGAAAATAAACAGGCCGGGGCCCAAGAAGAGCAAATATTTGATCAATCTGAGAAAGACGAAAAAAAGGATGAATGTACAAAGGTGGTGGAGGAGTGAGAGGGGAAGAGCGGGGCAGGGATGGCTGGAGATGAAAGGAGCGGCCATTGTGTAAATCACACTTCTTAAGGTAAACCGCAGCTTCTGTGACTGGGTCATTAGTGCTGCAAGTAATAATAACAGACAAAAACATATATGAAGTAGAATATAAATAGAATATGATCATTGACGTTGTTGAATGGACAGTTTTGAAAAAAAATCGCTCTGGAGAAGGCAAAGAAAAAACATTTGACAAAATATGTGTGATGTGACTTACATGAGACTTACAGAAGGTGACATGAATTATGTACTGAAGCGACCTGCAGTGCTCATCTTCTCAGGGTGCCATAATTAGAACATGAAAGTTCATTCTTGACTTTGGAAATAGTAGTTTGACAGTTTCTGACAAAAAAAAGTCTCATTTTTTCTAGCACTTTCAGACGCATCTCATGGCCTTCATTGATGGACAGTGTTTGCCCAGTTGTCATGGCGATGGCTCAGCTGTCATCACGCTGTTGTCATTCAGTACTTAGGTTACGTGATCACACCTGAGCCTCTGATGAAGGCCGTGAGATGTGGCTTAAAGCTCCAGAAAAAAGCTTGTAAGTGGACCTTAAGAATTAAACTGAACTGAACTTACGCACTCAACTGATGAAGGTCATGAGATGTGTTTGAAAGATCAGAGAAGCAGACATTGAGTTTGTTGTTGTTTTTGCTTTGTTTTTTGTCAAAGTTCCTTACTAAATTCTATATAAAGCCAGTGAATCTTTACTCTCAAGGCTCAATTTTGCAAGTAACACGAAAGGTGGCAGACAAGTACATTACAAAATTCTATTATGTTATCACTGTAGCTGCAAATGTTAAACTATTTGTAGTGTTTATTAGGAGATATGATATTAATATTATGTCAACAATATGCATCACTTCAGAATCATGTTGGAGGTCACAGACTAGTGTCTCAATGTACACTGAACAAGTAATCTTATCAGTGTCACCTCACTGTGCTGGAGTATAGACTGGTGTGAGACACAACTCTTTCACATTATGTTTCAGTGACATCTAATAATGTAACAGTAACCGGTGTAACAAAGGTTAGCGTGACAGAAATGATTTGCATGTGTTTGGTGTTTGTCAAGTAGCAAACAGGTTGGACAGAAAGCAGTGATTATGACTCAGCTGGTCTGAGTGAGTCATTGTGTGGGAGCTGATGCACGGGGATATCTAACACCTACCCATATTGTCTAACATGCTTCTTCTGTTCCAGATCCTTCTGCATGCCAAGTAGCTCACTGCCGTCAGGCTGGGCTGCTTACTTTGTAAAATGAGCATAGTATCTCTAAAGAAATCAGCCCACCTTAAAAGTACAACATGAAATAGGCACGACTAAAAAAAGGCAGCAATATGACCCTCAAAAACATTTCCCTTGTTTACAGTTTATCCAAACCTAACCAGGACCTTGACTTGACCTAAATTAAACTGTTAGCAAAAGAAAAGGGTACGGCTGAATTGTGACATTGTGATGTCCACAGCTTGTACTGCACATTTCAGTGTTCAATAGTTGGATTTTTTAAAAGTTGAAGTATTAAAAAATATGCTTATTGATTTCTTTCATTGATGTCCATGTAATTCCACAGAAATGTAAAAATGACTAATTATATTACATACCACAAATCATATGCTGTAACTACATTGCTAAAGAAAATTAAGGGAACACTTAATCGTCATGTCACTTAAACTTCAGGGATATAAATCTTTCCAGTTAGAAAGCATAAGCGATTGTGATTCACTTTCACTTGGTTTGGTGCAAATGAAAGTAACAACAGGTGCACCAAACAGAGGCAACAGCAAGACAACCCTCCTAAAGAGGGAATGGTTTTGCAGGTGGTGGCCACAGACTGTTGCTCTCTCCTTATCCTTCCTGACTGATTGCTCTCTAGTTTTGCGTTTTGCTAGTGTCCTTCGCGCTACTGGTAGCATGAGGCGGTACCTGCAGTCCAATCAGGTTGTACAAGTAGTCCAGCTCCTCTATGATGGCACATTCATACGTGCCGTCACAAGAAGGTGGACAGGACCATAGAAGGGCAATCACCTCAGCAGTAGGACCGATAACTGCTCCTTTTTGTGAGGAGGAACAGGAGGAGCACTACCAGAGCCCTACAAAATGTGGGCTACTGGTGTGCATGGTTCTGACCAAAACTGTCAGAAACAGACTCCATGAGGGTGGCATGAGGGTCCTTTAGTGCGATCTGTGCTCACATCCCAGCACCGTGCAACTTGTTTAGCATTCGCCAGAGAACACCAGAATTGGCAGGTCCGCCTTTGGCACCCCGTTCTCTTCACAAATGAGAGAAGGTTCACACTGAGAACATGTGACAGACGTCTAAGAGTCTGGAGAGGCCGTAGTGAATTACGCTGCCTGCAACATCATCCAGCATGTCCGGTTTGGCGATGGGTCAGTGATGGTCTGGAGTGAAATCCTCAGAGTCACTGTCAGACCTTATGCTGGTGCGTGAAAGTGGGCCCTGGGTTTCATCCTGGTGCAGGACAATGACTGGCCTCATTTGGCCAGAGTGTGTAGGCAGTTTCTGGATGATGAAGGCATTGATGCCATTGTCTGGCCCTCATGTTCCCCAGACCTGAATCCAACTCAAAACCTCTGGGAAGTTACATATCAGTGCATCTGGCGCCACCAAGTAGCGCCATAGCCTGTCCAGGAGCTCTCAGATGCCCTGATCCAGGCCTAGGAGGAGATCACCCAGGCCACATGGGGGCCATTCACACAACTGAGTCATATTATGAGTTGCCATGATGAAAGTCATTTTGTTCTCAACAAATTATACAATGTACAGTAAGATCTGATGTGTGATTGAAGTGTTAATTTAATAAAAAATTTTCAGCAGTGTATTTATTGGTGAACAGCAGCTGGGCACAGTGGCTTTCTAGATTCACTGCATTAATGTGACGTCCATGTACAAGATACAACATGTTAATTAGTGAGCATTAGAGGTGTCTTTATGCTAAGCTAAGCTAATCACCCCTTGACTCCAGGACCAGACTTAATGCACAAATATCAGAGTGGTATCAGTCTTGCTCCCAAAATGTCAAGGAAGTCCTTGCCAGGAGATTTTCTTTGGACTCTTTGGCAACATCACATTACATTTAAGATTAAGATTACAGTTTCCTCTTCATTTCTTTAAATATCTTTAGGTGCTCAACACACTCACACCAGAGATCACTTGCCAATCAAATTGTAAGGATGAGACTGTGAGGCTTTGTTTTCCATAGACATTCACCTTCATCTGTTCATTTATGGGAGTCTCATGTTCATGTATGGAAAATGGAAATGTCTTTACGGTCTGTCTGTATCAATCAAGAGCTGCATAACAGACTTTGTGCAAATGAAAAGGAAGATTATTACTTCAGTGTGTTTCTGGGAGCACAATTGATTACACAATTGGATGTTTACCTAATGATCATCACCAACTGGAGTTTATAGTTTCCTCTCTTTTCATTTATGACTTTATTCCTGGCTATGGCGGATGGGATTGAATCCACCATGACTGAATAAAGTGAGTTATGTGTCACTGATAAAATAAAGTAATTACCCTTCAGTTCTGACCATCGCCTATACGACATGTGAATCCGACATGTAAACAGAAGATGTGATTTACCTTTCCTCCAGGCAGATCCAGAACCCACAGAGGTTTTGATGAAAACAGAGGCAGGCCTGTCCTTCCCCACCTGGCAGATTAGATTCATTCCCCCTTGCGTACAGCGTGTCAAACTGAAGCTCCCGCCTTGTGGCTCATCCATCAACATTCCTTGCCTTCTCCTCAGCATGGAGCCCTGATGCCATTGCCGGCTGAGCTGTATTTCACAAGGAAACATCAACACTGCCAGTGAAATGTTGTTTCTCTTTGCAAGTCTTGATATACAGTGTGTAACTCTAGGAAATCCAATTTAGAGGCAAATGAGCTCCAGTGCTAGCAGGCAGGAGGCATGTGCAGTATGCTTAAAATAATCCGGCTCACAGTCGGCTCACATATCTTATACATTCCAAACGCCATCAGGATCCCTTGAAGCAAAAGGTGTAATGTGATTTCACTTTCGGAGCCAATGTGTGCGCCAGGCAATCAAAGCCATAAGGAATCAGAACTCACATTGGGTTAAGAAGATCCACATGCCAGGAGCAGGGGCCAGATTTTTCCAGGTTTGCCTCTCTGTTTTCCCATGGCCCCAAAGTGGGGGAGCCTCTTGCAGCGTTAAAAGGAAAAGCCCATCCTCCACACCCCTTGTTAACAGTCAGTGGCCCTATTTGGTACAGTGGCCATTAATATTTATGAGAGAAGATATCCTCGCAGGGGCCCAAGGGTGACAAACACTGTGACCTTTCAGGGGTCCAGTGTTTACTCTGGCTGTCAGGAAGCCGGTCGCATAATCGAAGACAGCAACTCCACCCATCTTCCTTTAAACCAAATGAAAGCAGGCTGGTTTTTGGCCTGAGCAGATGCTGGTATGATACCATTAGTTTCTGCCTCCAGCAGCTGTGTGCAAGCCTGTGAGCTGAAATCATCAGGTTTAAGTAAAAAAGAAAAACCTCTGTGTGCCATTTCAAGACATTTCCATTCAGCAAATCTTTCCCAAAATTGTGTTGTGCGCTCACACGGTGTCTCTTTGTGTTTATTGTCTGGGACTCTCTCTTAAAAATACAGTTCATTATTTTCAGTCTGGGAGTGAGTCAACAGAATTCGGTGCTCAGCCGTCTGTGTTCCAGCCCTTATTTGTCATGAAAACACAGACGAGGCTTCTCTTCAGTGTCTGTAATGTTGTCTGTAAATTATAGGTTACTCGCTAATTTGTTCAAATAAAGCAGTGACAGCAGTGCATTCATTTAAGAACATTTCTGTTCTGCTTGTTTTGGAAAAATAAATTCAGCTACTGAAGTAATTATATGGTATCTGTCAGTCCAGGAAAATTATGACTTTCTTGACTTTGTTGATTGATTCGTCACTTTATAAGGAGTTTAGTGAGATTATTTTTCAGTTTTTATTTCTGTCCAATCTACCTCATGTTTCAAATTAGAGAAGAAAAAGTTGATTTATATTGGTTTCTCTGTAGTTTAAGATTCTTAAAAAATAATTCTCTTTAAGACTACAGGAACTGAAATCAGTCATTTACATTGTCAATGGCGAAGACCACCATTCCAACGCTGTATTCAAATGGCAAGCCCATCCTACTTGACATCCTGAAGACAAGAGTTGGCACACATTGCGCATAATTTGTGCTCATATGTTAGGTAATGATGTAAACATAATAAAGGTATTTTGAAGAGAAGAAGAGTCAGATTTTGACTATTTAAAATTAAAGTAAGTATTAAAACTGAGCAAACACAAGGTGAATACATTACTTAACAGATTATTATAGGTATTGAATTTTTGGACTTTCACATAAATGGAATAAATTTTCACTCCTTTTAATAGAAATTCCCAAATAAACATGTTTTTTATATAATTTGGTGGCACAGAAAATTTTTACCAAAAGCCAAGGTAGATGCATAGGTTTTATTGCCCACTATTTGACACATGCAACTCCTTTGCATTTCAGGAAAACAAATAAACATCACCATGGTGAAGCCACTCTGAATATACACAGATCCTACAAATAGAAATCCTGTGAGTTCCTGGGAATCGCTTGCTAACGACATGATGATGGATGGAGCTATGCCATCCAGTCCAGTAAAACAGCTTTATGAGAAAAACTTCAGCACCACTTCCTTCATTCTTTAGCTGTAAAAGACTGAAATTAGGATCAATCCAATTCAATCATTCTTGAATAAAAGAATTTTATTTGTTTTTATTGTATCTCTGTCGCCGATTTTGGAACATGTGGTACTCTTATGGAACTTAATTTAAATGGCAGCAGCTGAAACTGGGGAAGTTCTCACCACTTTCTTTGATATAAAATATTGTTTTTGATTTGTCCTCCCTAAACTCCACTTCCATGAAAAAAAATCATTTAACATCCTTTAAGCATGCTCTCATCTTTTTTTCAGACATTCAGCCGCCCCTGAAGCGTCTCATCTGAGGACAAATTAGTTTTTCCATTATAATCTCCCCAGGCAGCTAATATACCCAGATTGGAAGCTGAGAACTGAGAACTGACAACGGTGAACATTTTGTTACACTGGAGACCACGCTTGGCTCCACGCTCCTCCTGACCCTTCCCATCATTCCCCAGATGGTATATGTCACAGCTAAAGAAGACATTCCCATAATCTAATCAGCTGACGTGCAAACCTACCACATCCCTTAGCAACATCCACACTGCAATCATCAGACAGAGATTACTCTTCACAGCAGACTGACACAGAAAGGAGGGAATAAATGATAACGGGACCTTTTGAGTTTCAATGTCTGTGGTGGGAGAAACACAGAAGGGCCCACCCACGTAGACTGAAGAAGGCTGCCGAGAGCTGGAGTGTGCTGTGGAAGAGTATGACCCATGGTGCTTACCACAGTTTCAGATTTATCTATGGTA
Source organism: Micropterus dolomieu (assembly GCF_021292245.1). Lineage (NCBI taxonomy): Eukaryota > Metazoa > Chordata > Actinopteri > Centrarchiformes > Centrarchidae > Micropterus > Micropterus dolomieu. The sequence continues at coordinate 25,617,124 of NC_060158.1, read as the reverse complement.
TCTGTCCAGGAAAAACAAAACTGTGGCTACCTTGACTTGCAGGTGCGTGACTTAGAAGGTGTTTTCTTGGAAGAACTTTGTTACGGTAGAAAAAAATAACCTCCATGGCATAAAGCCAACATCGAGGTTTTTATTGTACAACCACAAGCCACCAAAATATCTGAATTTTTCTACAGAAAACTTTTTGTAATAGTTTATCTAAAAACAAGACCAAGAGTCTAGGGCTATAGCCGTTCTGTCAGGCTTTACTGGCACCAAAGCAATAGAGCTAAATGCTAATGTTATCATGCTAGCGTGCTTCCAGTGTCAAAGTTAAAAAGGTTTTGTGTTTACCTCATTCACAATGTAGTTAACGTTTGCTAATTAGTACTAAACACAAATGGGAACAATGATGGGAATGTCATCAGTTTTGCAGGTATTTGGTCATAAACCAAAATCTTGACATGATGATGGCACTAGATGGAAATTGAAGGGATCACCAAGTTATTGTAATTCATCCTGAGTGGGGCCTGATTGAGACATTGCACTTATATGTGTCAACCTCATGGTGGCGCTAGAGGAAAAATCAGGGGATCACCAAAGTCAGTAGGTTTGATCATCTAGGATCCAAGAATATAAAGTATGTACCAAATTTTGTGGCAATCCATCATGCAGATGTTTAGATATTTCAGTGGATTTGTATAAATTTTGACCTAATGGTAATGTATAAATCCAGGGGTTACACAAGATCCCTAGTATACATCCTTTGGGGACCATGAATCTGTACAGAATGTCTGTACAAAATTCCTGGCAATTCATCTAATAATTCTGGGATATTTCAGCCTGGACCAAAGTAGCAAACTCACATATAACTTGTTGTTAATTAACATTACACATTTCCAGAGATGTTCTTCACAGCTCTCTGGTTGACTCTTTAGGTCTGACCGGGTGCAGAAATCCCTGGTTTGTGAAGATACGACAAGCTCTGACTCAGCTGCGTGTTTATTCCAGTGGAACTCTCCAGGGGAGTCCTGTGTTTCCTTGAGTGTGTCTGTAGCAGTTTGGAGACAAGTCTGACAGCTAACCCAGGGAGGGAAATTTCCCTTGTCGCATTTACATCTTGCCCCTTAATCACTCAGACAGACGCTTTCCTTCTAAATGAACTTTTATAAAGACATCAGTGAGCGCTTCACTAATGTGTTCCAGCATTGCAAGTACTTTCTGTCTCCATCAGGAGCAATAGCAAGCAGGTGTGTCCCCACTACATGCCATTTTATGCTCTACAAAATTTCAAGAAGTTCTCGCTCATGCAAAAGTAATTAGGAATTAGGAAATGTCATAGCTGGAGAAATGTTGGTTGACGTGAGGATGAAATACTGGTGTGATCATCCAGGAAGTGAGGTGCTGGAATGCATCATTACATTTGCTGAAAAGTGAGCAGTCTCGTTTCACCAACTGGTCCTCAGTTGCCGCCTCAGAGCTCAACTCATCCAAGACAAGCAACAGCAATCTCCCCTTTCTGAATGAGGCCAAGGAAACCCCTTGTCGGATACACAAGTGGAAGGAAATGGCTAATGTATAGGACCAGGCTCAGGGGAATGTGTTTCTGCAGGGGGGGG